>NW_027227943.1:0-123796 GCF_037783145.1 Equus przewalskii
GCGGACACTCCGGAAACACCTGTAGGGCCGGCCGGAACCACCTCTCAAACTTGCCAGAACCATGTTCCGGACACGCCGGTACCACCTGCCGAGTATGCCGGAACCACATGATCCACTCCCCAGAACCACCTGCTGGACACGCCAGAATCACCTGCCGACTACGCCAGAACCACTCGGCAGACACTCCGGAACCACCTGCCGGGCATGCCGGAACCACCTCTCAGAGGTGCCAGAACCATGTTCCGGACACGCCGGTACCACCTGCCGAGCTCGCCGGAACCACCTGCTGGACACGCCAAAATCACCTGCCGGCTACGCCAGAACCACGTGGCAGACACTCCGGAATCACCTGCCGGGCATGCCGGAACCATCTCTCAGAGGTGCCAGAACCACATGCCGCACACTCCGGAATCACCTGCCGGGCTGGCTGGAACCACCTGCCGGTCACGCCAACATCACCTTTCAGCTACACCAGAACCACTTGGCGGACACTCCGGAAACACCTGTCGGACCGGCCGCAACCACCTCTCAGACGTGCCAGAACCATGTGCCTGAGATGCCGGAACCACTCCCCGAACAGACCGAAACCACCTGCCAGACCCGCCTGAACCCCCTGGCTAGCACGCCTGATGCACCTGCTCAACTAGCCGGAACCACCTTCCTGACACGCCAAAATCACCTGCCAGGTATACCAGAACCACTTGGTGGACACTCCGGAATCATGTGCCGGACATGCCAGAACCAGCTCTCAGACACACCAGAACCACGTGCCAGAGACGCCGGAAGCACCAGCTGAGCATGCTTGAGCCACCTGCTCGACTCGCAAGAAACACCTGTCGGACATGCCAAAATCACCTGCCGGGTATGCCAGAAACACTTGGCGGACGCTCCGGAATCACCTGTCGGGCGTGCCGGAACCGCCTCTCAGACTTGCCAGAACAATGTTCTGTACACGCCGGTACAACCTGCCGAGTAAGCCGGAACCAGCTGATCCACTCCCCAGAACCACCTAGTGGACACGCCAAAATCAACTGCTGGCAACGCCAGAACCACTCGGCAGACACTCCGGAATCACATGCCAGGCATTCCGGAACCACCTCTCAGAGGTGCCAGAACCAAATGGCAGTCACTCCATTATCACCTGCCGGGCATGCCGGAACCACCTCTCAGAGGTGGCAGAACCACATGCCGGACACTCCGAAATCACCTGCCGGGCATGCCGGAACCACCTCTCAGAGGTGGCAGAACCACATGCCGGACACTCCGGAATCACCTGTCGGGCATGCCGGAACCAACTCTCAGACGTGCCAGAATCTTGTGCCGGACACGCCAGAACCACCTGCCGAACAGACCGGAAACACCTGCTGGACACGCCGGAACCACCGGCTCGACTCGCCGGAACCACCGCCGGACATGCAAAATGACCTGCCGGCTACGCCAGAACCACTTGGCGAACACTCCAGAATCACCTGTCGGGCATGCCGGAACCACCTCTCAGAGGTGCCAGAACCACATGCCGGACACTCCGGTATCACCTGCCGGGCATGCCGGAACGACCTCTCCGAGGTGCCAGAACCACATGCTGGAAACTCCGGAATCACCTGCGGGGCATGCCGGAACCACCTCTCAGACTTGCCAGAACCATGTTCCGGACACGCCGGTACCACCTGCCGAGTATGCCGGAACCACCTGATCCACTCCCCAGAACCACCTGCTGGACACCCCAGAATCACCTGCCGGCTACGCCAGAACCACTCGGCTGACACTCCGGAACCACCTGCCGGGCATGCCGGAACCACCTCTCAGAGGTGCCAGAAGCACATGCCGGACACTCCGGAATCACCTGCCGGGCATGCCGGAACCATCTCTCAGACGTGCCAGAACCATGTTCCGGACACGCCGGTACCACCTGCCGAGCTCGCCGGAACCACCTGCTGGACACGCCAAAATCGCCTGCCGGAGACGCCAGAACCATTCAGCAGACACTCAGGAATCACCTGCCGGGCTGGCTGGAACCACCTGCCGGTCACGCCAACATCACCTTTCAGCCACGCCGGAACCACTTGGCGGACACTCCGGAAACACCTGTCGGGCCGGCCGGAACCACCTCTCAGACGTGCCAGCACCATGTGCCTGAGATGCCGGAACCACACCCCGAACAGACCGAAACCACCTGCCAGACCCGCCTGAACCCCCTGGTGACCACGCCTGATCAACCTGCTGAACTAGCCGCAACCACCTTCCAGACACGCCAAAATCACCTGCCAGGTCTACCAGAACCACTTGGTGGACACTCCGGAATCATCTGCCGGAAATGCCAGAACCAGCCCTCTGACACACCAGAACCACGTGCCGGACACGCCGGAAGCACCTGCTGATCATGCCTGAGCCACATGCTCGACTTGCAAGAAACACCTGCCAGACACGCCAAAATCACCTGCCGGGTACGCCAGAACCACGTGGCGGACACTCCGGAATCACCTGTCGGGCATGGGGGAACCAACTCTCAGACGTGCCAGAACCTCGTGCCGGTCACGCCAGAACCACCGGCCGGACAGACCGGAAACACCTGCCGGACACGCCGGAACCACCGGCTTGACTCGCCGGATCCACCGCTGGACATGCAAAATGACCTGCCGGCTACGCCAGAACTACTTGGCGAAGACTCCGGAATCACCTGCCGGGCATGCCGGAACCACCTCTCAGACTTGCCAGAACCATGTTCCGGACACGCCGGTACCACCTGCCGAGTATGCTGGAACCAGCTGATCCACTCCCCAGACACACCTAGTGGACATGCCATAATCAACTGCCGGCTACGCCAGAACCACTCGGGAGACACTCCGGAATAACAGGCCAGGCATTCCGGAACCACCTCTCAGAGCTGCCAGAACCACATGCCGGACACTCCGGAATCACCTGCCGGGCATGGTGGAACCACGTGCTGGACATGCCGGAACCACCTGCTGGACATGCCAGAACCACCTGCCGGACATTCCGGAACAACCGGCTCGACTCGCCGGAACCATTGCCGGACATGCAAAATCACCTGCCGGCTACGCCAGAACCACTTGGCGAACACTCCGGTATCACCTGCCGGGCATGCCGGAACGACCTCTCAGAGGTGCCAGAACCACATGCCGGACACTCCGGAATCACCTGCCGTGCATGCCGGAAGCACCTGCCGGACATGCCGGAACCACCGGCTCGACTCGCCGGAACCATTGCCGGACATGCAAAATCACCTGCCGGCTATGCCAGAACCACTTGGGGAACACTCCGGGATCACCTGCCGGGCATGGCGGAACCACCTCTCAGACATGCCGGAACCACATGCCAATGACACCGGAAGCACCTGCCGAGAACGCCAGAACCACCTGCTCGAATCGCCAAAACCACCTGCTGGACACTCCAAAATCACCTTGCGGCTACGCCACAACCATTTGGTGAACACTTCGGAATCACCGGCCGGGCTGGCTGGAACCACCTGCCGGTCCCGCCAACATCACCTGCCAGCTATGCCAGAACCACTTGGCGGACACCATGGAAACACCTGTCGGGCCGGCCGGAACCACCTCTCAGACGTGCCAGAACCATGAGCCTGAGATGCTGGAACCACTCCCCGAACAGACCGAAACCACCTGCCAGACCCCCCTGAACCCCCTGGCGAGCACGCCTGATCCACCTGCTCAACTAGCCGGAACCACCTTCCTGGCACGCCAAAATCTCCTGCCAGGTATACAAGAACCACTTGGTGGACACTCCGGAATCATCTGCCGGAGATGCCAGAACCGGCTCTCAGACACACCAAAACCACGTGCCAGAGACGCCGGATGCACCAGCTGAGCATGCCTGAGCCACCTGCTCGACTCGCAAGATACACCTGTCGGACAGGCGAAAATCACCTGCAGGGTAGGCCAGAAACACTTGGCGGACGCTCGGGAATCACCTGTCGGGCGTGCTGGAACCACCTCTCAAACTTGCCAGAACCATGTTCTGGACACGCCGGTACCACCTGCCGAGTATGCCGGAACCAGCTGGTCCACTCCCCAGAACCACCTAGCGGACACGCCAAAATCAACTGCCGGCTACGCCAGACCCACTCGGCAGACACTCCGGAATCACAGGCCAGGCATTCCGGAACCACCTCTCAGAGGTGCCAGAACCAAATGCCGGACACTCCGGTATCACCTGCCGGGCATGCCGGAACCACCTCTCAGAGGTGCCAGAACCACATGCCGGACACTCCGGAATCACCTGCCGGGCATGCCGGAACCACCTGCCGGACTTGCCGGAACCACCTGCTCGACTCGCCGGAACCATTGCCGGACATGCAAAATCACCTGCCGGCTACGCCAGAACCACTTGGCGTACAGTCCGTAATCACCTGTCGGGCATGCCGGAACCGCCTCTCAGACTTGCCAGAACCATGTTCCGGACACGCCAGTACCACCTGCCGAGTATGCCGGAACAACCTGATCCACTCCCCAGAACCACCTGCTGGACACGCCAGAATCACCTGCCGACTACGCCAGAACCACTCGGCAGACACTCCGTAACCAACTGCCGGGCATGCCGGAACCACCTCTCCGAGGTGCCAGAACCACATGCCGGACACTCCGGAATCACCTGCAGGGAATGCTGGAACCACCTGCCGGACATTCCGGAACGACCGGCTCGACTCGCCGGAACCATTGCCGGACATGCTAAATCACCTGCCGGCTACGCCAGAACCACTTGGCGAACACTCCAGTATCACCTGCCGGGCATGCCGGAACCACCTCTCAGAGTTGCCAGAACCACATGCCGGACAATCCGGAATCACCTGCCGGGCATTCCGGAACCACCTGCTGGACATGCCGGAACCACCGGCTCGACTCACCGGAGCCATTGCCGGACATGCAAAATCACCTGCCGGCTACGCCAGAACCACTTTGCGAACACTCCGGAATCACCTGCCGGGCATGGCGGAACCACCTCTCAGAGGTGCCAGAACCACATGCCGGACACTCCGGAATTACCTGCCGGGCATGCCGGAACCACCTGCTCACTCGCCAAAACCACCTGCTGGACACGCCAAAATCACCTGCTGGCTACGCCACAACCATTTGGTGAACTCTTCGGAATCACCTGCCGGGCTGGCTGGAACCACCTGCCGGTCACGCCAACATCACCTGCCAGCTATGCCAGAACCACTTGGCGGACACCATGAAAACACCTGTCCGGACGGCCGGAACCACCTATCAGACGTGCCAGAACCATGTGCCTGAGATGCCGGAACCACACCCCGAACAGACCGAAACCACCTGCCATACCCGCCTGAACCACCTGCGGAGCACGCCGGAACCACCTACTCGACTCGCCGGAACCACCTACCTGACACGCTAAAATCACCTGCCGGGTATGCCACAACCACTTGGTGGACACTCCGGAATCATCTGCCGGACATGGCAGAACCAGCTCTCAGACACAGAAGAACCACGTGCCAGACACGCCGGAAGCACCTGCTGATCATGCCTGAGCCAAATGCTCGACTTGCAAGAAACACCTCCCAGACACGCCAAAATCACCTGCCGGGTACGCCAGAACCACGTGGCGGACACTCCGGAATCACCTGTCGGGCATGCCGGAACCAACTCTCAGACGTGCCAGAACCTCGTGCCGGTCACGCCAGAACCACCTGCCGCACAGACCAGAAAAACCTGCTGGATACGCCGGAACCACCGGCTCGACTCGCCGGAACCACCGCCAGACATGAAAAATGACCTGCCGGCTACGCCAGAACCACTTGGCGAACACTCCGGAATCACATGTCGGGCATGCCGGAACCACCTCTCAGACTTGCCAGAACCATGTTCCGGACACGCCGGTACCACCTGCCGAGTAGGCTGGAACCACCTGATCCACTCCCCAGAACCACCTGCTGGATACGCGAGAATCACCTGCCGGCTACTCCAAAACCACTCGGCAGACACTCCGTAACCAACTGCTGGGCATGCCGGAACCACTTCTCAGAGGTGCCAGAACCACATGCCGGACACTCCGGAATCACCTGCCGGGCATGCCGGAACCACCTGCCGGACTTGCCGGAACCACCTGCTCGACTCGCCGGAACCATTGCCGGACATGCAAAATCACCTGCCGGCTACGCCAGAACCACTTGGCGAACACTCCGGTATCACCTGCCGGGCATGCCGGAACGACCTCTCAGAGGTGCCAGAACCACATGCCGGACACTCCGGAATCACCTGCCGGGCATGCCGGAAGCACCTGCCGGACATGCCGGAACCACCGGCTCGACTCGCCGGAACCATTGCCGGACATGCAAAATCACCTGCCGGCTATGCCAGAACCACTTGGGGAACACTCCGGGATCACCTGCCGGGCATGGCGGAACCACCTCTCAGACATGCCGGAACCACATGCCAATGACACCGGAAGCACCTGCCGAGAACGCCAGAACCACCTGCTCGACTCGCCAAAACCACCTGCTGGACACTTCAAAATCACCTTGCGGCTACGCCACAACCATTTGGTGAACACTTCGGAATCACCGGCCGGGCTGGCTGGAACCACCTGCCGGTCCCGCCAACATCACCTGCCAGCTATGCCAGAACCACTTGGCGGACACCATGGAAACACCTGTCGGGCCGGCCGGAACCACCTCTCAGACGTGCCAGAACCATGAGCCTGAGATGCTGGAACCACTCCCCGAACAGACCGAAACCACCTGCCAGACCCGCCTGAACCCCCTGGCGAGCACGCCTGATCCACCTGCTCAACTAGCCGGAACCACCTTCCTGACACGCCAAAATCTCCTGCCAGGTATACAAGAACCACTTGGTGGACACTCCGGAATCATCTGCCGGAGATGCCAGAACCAGCTCTCAGAAACACCAAAACCACGTGCCAGAGACGCCGGATGCACCAGCTGAGCATGCCTGAGCCACCTGCTCGACTCGCAAGATACACCTGTCGGACAGGCGAAAATCACCTGCAGGGTAGGCCAGAAACACTTGGCGGACGCTCGGGAATCACCTGTCGGGCGTGCTGGAACCACCTCTCAAACTTGCCAGAACCATGTTCTGGACACGCCGGTACCACCTGCCGAGTATGCCGGAACCAGCTGGTCCACTCCCCAGAACCACCTAGCGGACACGCCAAAATCAACTGCCGGCTACGCCAGACCCACTCGGCAGACACTCCGGAATCACAGGCCAGGCATTCCGGAACCACCTCTCAGAGGTGCCAGAACCAAATGCCGGACACTCCGGTATCACCTGCCGGGCATGCCGGAACCACCTCTCAGAGGTGCCAGAACCACATGCCGGACACTCCGGAATCACCTGCCGGGCATGCCGGAACCACCTGCCAGACTTGCCGGAACCACCTGCTCGACTCGCCGGAACCATTGCCGGACATGCAAAATCACCTGCCGGCTACGCCAGAACCACTTGGCGAACAGTCTGGAATCACCTGTCGGGCATGCCGGAACCGCCTCTCAGACTTGCCAGAACCATGTTCCGGACACGCCAGTACCACCTGCCGAGTATGCCGGAACAACCTGATCCACTCCCCAGAACCACCTGCTGGACACGCCAGAATCACCTGCCGACTACGCCAGAACCACTCGGCAGACACTCCGTAACCAACTGCCGGGCATGCCGGAACACCCTGTCCGAGGTGCCAGAACCACATGCCGGACACTCCGGAATCACCTGCAGGGAATGCTGGAACCACCTGCCGGACATTCCGGAACGACCGGCTCGACTCGCCGGAACCATTGCCGGACATGCTAAATCACCTGCCGGCTACGCCAGAACCACTTGGCGAACACTCCAGTATCACCTGCCGGGCATGCCGGAACCACCTCTCAGAGGTGCCAGAACCACATGCCGGACAATCCGGAATCACCTGCCGGGCATTCCGGAACCACCGGCTCGACTCACCGGAGCCATTGCCGGACATGCAAAATCACCTGCCGGCTACGCCAGAACCACTTTGCGAACACTCCGGAATCACCTGCCGGGCATGGCGGAACCACATCTCAGGCATGCCGGAACCACATGCCAAAGACACCGGAAGCACCTCCCGTGCACGCCAGAACCACCTGCTCGACTCACCAAAACCACCTGCTGGACACGCCAAAATCACCTGCCGGCTACGCCAGAACCACTCGGCAGACACTCCGGAATCACATGCCAGGCATTCCGGAACCACCTCTCAGAGGTGCCAAAACCAAATGCCGGACACTCCGGTATCACCTGCCGGGCATGCCGGAACCACCTCTCAGAGGTGCCAGAACCACATGCCGGACACTCCGGAATTACCTGCCGGGCATGCCGGAACCACCTGCTCACTCGCCAAAACCACCTGCTGGACACGCCAAAATCACCTGCTGGCTACGCCACAACCATTTGGTGAACTCTTCGGAATCACCTGCCGGGCTGGCTGGAACCACCTGCCGGTCACTCCAACATCACCTGCCAGCTATGCCAGAACCACTTGGCGGACACCATGAAAACACCTGTCCGGACGGCCGGAACCACCTATCAGACATGCCAGAACCATGTGCCTGAGATGCCGGAACCACACCCCGAACAGACCGAAACCACCTGCCATACCCGCCTGAACCACCTGCGGAGCACGCCGGAACCACCTACTCGACTCGCCGGAACCACCTACCTGACACGCTAAAATCACCTGCCGGGTATGCCACAACCACTTGGTGGACACTCCGGAATCATCTGCCGGACATGGCAGAACCAGCTCTCAGACACAGAAGAACCACGTGCCAGACACGCCGGAAGCACCTGCTGATCATGCCTGAGCCAAATGCTCGACTTGCAAGAAACACCTCCCAGACACGCCAAAATCACCTGCCGGGTACGCCAGAACCACGTGGCGGGACACTCCGGAATCACCTGTCGGGCATGCCGGAACCAACTCTCAGACGTGCCAGAACCTCGTGCCGGTCACGCCAGAACCACCTGCCGCACAGACCAGGAAAACCTGCTGGATACGCCGGAACCACCGGCTCGACTCGCCGGAACCACCGCCGGACATGAAAAATGACCTGCCGGCTACGCCAGAACCACTTGGCGAACACTCCGGAATCACCTGTCGGGCATGCCGGAACCACCTCTCAGACTTGCCAGAACCATGTTCCGGACACGCCGGTACCACCTGCCGAGTAGGCTGGAACCACCTGATCCACTCCCCAGAACCACCTGCTGGATACGCGAGAATCACCTGCCGGCTACTCCAAAACCACTCGGCAGACACTCCGTAACCAACTGCTGGGCATGCCGGAACCACTTCTCAGAGGTGCCAGAACCACAAGCCGGACACTCCGGAATCACCTGACGGGCATGCCGGAACCATCTCTCAGACTTGCCAGAACCATGTTCCGGACATGCCGGAACCACCTGCCGAGCTCGCCGGAACTACCTGCTGGACACGCCAAAATAACCTGCCGGCTACGCCAGAACCAAACGCCGGAAACTCCGGTATCACCTGCCGGGCATGCCGGAACCACCTCTCAGAGGTGCCAGAACCACATGCCGGACACTCCGGAATCACCTGCCGGGCATGCCGGAACCACCTGCTGGACAAGCCGGAACCACCGGCTCGACTCGCCGGAACCATTGCCGGACATGCAAAATCACCTGCCGGCTACGCCAGAACCACTTGGCGAGCACTCCAGAATCACCTGCCGGTCATGGCGGAACCACCTCTCAGACATGCCAGAACCACATGCCAATGACACCGGAAGCACCTGCCGAGCACGCCAGAACCACCTGCTCGACTCGCCAAAACCACCTGCTGGACACGCCAAAATCACCTGCCGGCTACGCCAGAACCACGTGGCAGACACTCCCGAATCACCTGCCGGGCTGGCTGGAACCACCTGCCGGTCACGCCAACATCACCTTTCAGCTACGCCAGAACCACTTGGCGGAAACTCCGGAAACACCTGTCGGGCCGGCCGGAACCACCTCTCAGACGTGCCAGAACCATGTGCCTGAGAATGCCGGAACCACTCCCCGAACAGATCAAAACCTCCTGCCAGACCCGCCTGAACCCCCTGGCAAGCACGCCTGATCCATCTGCTCAACTAGCGGGAACCACCTTCCTGACACGCCAAAATCACCTGCCAGGTACCAGAACCACTTGGTGGACAATCCGGAATCATCTGCCGGAGATGCCAGAACCAGCTCTCAGACACACCAGAACCACGTGCCAGAGACGCCGGAAGCACCAGCTGAGCATGCCTCAGCCACCTGCTCGACTCGCAAGAAACACCTGTCGGATATGCCAAAATCACCTGCCGGGTACGCCAGAAACACTTGGCGGACGCTCCGGTATCACCTGTAGGGCGTGCCGGAACCACCTCTCAGACTTGCCAGAACCATGTTCTGGACACGCCAGTACCACCCGCCGAGTATGCCGGAACCAGCTGATCCACTCCCCAGAACCACCTAGTGGACACGCTAAAATCAACTGCCGGTTACGCCAGAACCACTCGGCAGACACTCGGGAATCACATGCCAGGCATTCCGGAACCACCTCTCAGAGGTGCCACAACCACATGCCGGACACTCCGGAATCACCTGCCGCGCATGCTGGAACCACGTGCTGGACATGCCGGAACCACCTCCAGGACATTCCGGAACCACCGGCTCGACTCGCCGGAACCATTGCCGGACATGCAAAATCACCAGCCGGCTACGCCCGAACCACTTGGCGAACACTCCGGTCTCAACTGCCGGGCATGCCGGAACCACCTCTCAGAGGTGCCAGAACCACATGCCGGACACTCCGGAATGACCTGCCAAACATGCCAGAACCACCTCTCAGGCACACCGGAACCACGGACCGGACACGCCGGAAGCACCTGCTGAGCATGCCTGAGCCAAATGCTCGACTTGCAAGAAACACCTGCCAGACACGCCAAAATCACCTGCCGGGTACGCCAGAACCACGTGGCGGACACTCCGGAATCACCCGTTGGGCATGCCGGAACCAACTCTCAAACGTTCCAGAACCTCGTGCCAGTCACGCCAGAAACACCTGCCGGACCGACCGGAAACCCCTGCTGGACACGCCGGAACCACCGGCTCGATTCGCCGCAACCACCGCCGGACATGCAAAATGACCTGCCGGCTACGCCAGAACCAGTTGGCGAACACTCCGGAATGACCTGTCGGGCATGCCGGAACCACCTCTCAGACTTGCCAGAACCATGTTCCGGACACGCCTGGACCACCTGCCGAGTAAGCCGGAAAGAGCTGATCCACTCCCGAGAACCACCTAGTGGACACGCCAAAATCACCTGCCGGCTACGCCAGTACCACTCGGCAGACACTCCGGAATCACCTGCCGGGCATTCCGGAACCACCTCTCACAGGTGCCAGAACCAAATGCTGGACACTCCGGTATCACCTGCCGGGCATGCCGGAACCACCTCTCTGAGGTGCCAGAACCACATGCCGGACACTCCAAGTCACCTGCCGGGCATGCCGGAACCATCTCTCAGGCGTGCCAGAACCACGTTCCGGACACGCCGGTACCACCTGCCGAGCTCGCCGGAACCACCTGCTGGACACGCCAAAATCACCTGCTGGCTACGCCAGAACCACTCGGCAGACACTCCGGAATCACGTGCCGGGCTGGCTGGAACCACCTGCCGGTCACGCCAACATCACCTTTCAGCTACGCCAGAACCACTTGGCGGACACTCCGGAAACACCTGTCGGGCCGGCCGGAAGCACCTCTCAGACGTGCCAGAACCATGTGCCTGAGATGCCGGAACCACACCCCGAACAGACCGAAACCACCTGTCAGACCCGCCTGAACCCCCTGGCGAGCACGCCTGATCCACCTGCTCAACTAGCCGGAACCACCTACCAGTCACGCCAACATCACATGCCACGTCTACCAGAACCACTTGGAGGAAACTCCGGAATCATCTGCCAGAAATGCCTGAACCAGACCTCTGACACACCAGAACCACGTGCCGGACACGCCGGAAGCACCTGCTGATCATGGCTGAGCCACATGCTCGACTTGCAAGAAACACCTGCCAGACACGCCAAAATCACCTGCCGGGTACGCCAGAACCACGTGGCGGACACTCCGGAATCACCTGTCAGGCATGCCGGAACCAACTCTCAGACGTGCCAGAACCCCGTGCCGGACACGCCAGAACCACGTGCCGGACAGACCGGAAACACCTGCCGGACACGCCGGAACGACCGGGTTGACTCGCCAGAACCACCGCCAGACATGCAAAATGACCTGCCGGCTACGCCAGAACCACTTGGCGAACTCTCCGTAATCACCTGACGGGCATGCCGGAACCACCTCTCAGACTTGCCAGAACCATGTTCCGGACACGCCGGTACCACCTGCCGAGTATGCCGGAACCACCTGATCCACTCCCCAGAACCACTTGCTGGACACGCCAGAATCACCTGCCGACTACGCCAGAACCACTTGGCTGACACTCCGGAAACACCTGTCGGGCATGCCGGAACCATCTGTCAGACGTGCCAGAACCATGTTCCGGACACGCCGGTACCACCTGCCGAGCTCCCCGGAACCATCTGCTGGACACGCCAAAATCACCTGCCGGCTACGCCAGAACCACTTGGCTGACACTCCGGAAACACCTGTCGGGCCGGCCGGAAGCACCTCTCAGACGTGCCAGAACCATGTGCCTGAGATGCTGGAACCACTCCCCGAACAGACCGAAACCACCTGTCAGACCCGCCTGAACCCTCTGGCGAGCACGCCTGATCCACCTGCTCAACTAGCTGGAACCAACTTCCTGACACGCCAAAATCACCTGCCAGGTATACCAGAACCACTTGGTGGACACTCCGGAATCATCTGCCGGACATGCCAGAACCAGCTCTCAGACACACCAGAACCACGTGCCAGAGACGCCGGAAGCACCAGCTGAGCATGCCTGAGCCACCTGCTCGACTCGCAAGATACACCTGTCGGACATGCCAAAATCACCTGCCGGGTACGCCAGAAACACTTGGCGGACGCTCTGGAATCACCTGTCGGGCGTTCCGGAACCTCCTCTCAGACTTGCCAGAACCATGTTCTGGACACGCCGGTACCACCTGCCGAGTATGCCGGAACCAGCTGATCCACTCCCCAGAACCACCTAGTGGACACGCCAAAATCAACTGCCGGCTACGCCAGAACCACTCGGCAGGCACTCCGGAATCACAGGCCATGCATTCCGGAACCACCTCTCAGAGCTGCCAGAACCACATGCCGGACACTTCGGAATCATCTGCCGGGCATGCTGGAACCACGTGCTGGACATGTCGGAACCATCTGCCGGGCATGCCGGAACCACCAGCCGGACATTCCGGAACCACCGGCTCGACTCGCCGGAACCATTGCCGGACATGCAAAATCACCTGCCGGCTACGCCAGAACCACTTGGCGAACACTCCGGTATCACATGCCGGGCATGCCGGAACCACCTCTCAGAGGTGCCAGAACCACATGGCGGACACTCTGGAATCACCTGCCGGGCATGCCGGAACCACCTGCCGGGCATGCCGGAACCACCGGCTCGACTCGGGGGAACCATTGCCGGACATGCAAAATCACCTGCCGGCTACGCCAGAACCACTTGGGGAACACTCCGGAATCACCTGCCGGGCATGGCGGAACCACCTCTCAGACATGCCGGAACCACATGCCAATGACACCGGAAGCACCTGCCGAGCACGCCAGAACCACCTGCTCGACTCGCCAAAACCACCTGCTGGACACGCCAAAATGACCTGCCGGCTACGCCACAAACATTTGGTGAACTCTTCGGAATCACCTGCCGGGCTGGCTGGAACCACCTGCCGGTCACGCCAACATCACTTGCCAGCTATGCCAGAACCACTTGGCGGACACCATGGAAACACCTGTCGGGCCGGCCGGACCCACCTCTCAGACGTGCCAGAACCATGTGCCTGAGATGCCGGAACCACACCCCGAAAAGGCCGTAACCACCTGCCAGACCCGCCTGAACCACCTGCCGAGCACGCCGGAACCACCTACTCGACTCGCCGGAATCACCTTCCTGACACGCTAAAATCACCTGCCGGGTATGTCACAACCACTTGGTGGACACTCCGGAATCATCTGCTGGACATGCCAGAACCAGCTCTCAGACACACCAGAACCACGTGCCAGACACGCCGGAAGCACCTGCTGATCATGCCTGAGCCAAATGCTCGACTTGCCAGAAACACCTGCCAGACACGCCAAAATCACCTGCCGGGTACGCCAGAACCACGTGGCGGACACTCCGGAATCACATTTCGGGCATGCCCAAACCAACTCTCAGATGTGCCAGAACCTCATGCAGGACACGCCATAATCACCTGCCGGACAGACCAGAAACACCTGCTGGACACGCCGGAACCACCGGCTCGACTCGCCGGAACCACCGCCGGACATGCAAACTGACATGTCGGCTACGCCAGAACCACTTGGCGAACACTCCAGAATCACCTGACGGGCATGCCAGAACCACCTATCAGACTTGCCAGAACCATGTTCCTGACACGCCGGTACCACCTGCCGAGGAGGCCGGAACCACATGATCCACTCCCCAGAACCACCTGCTGGACACGCCAGAATCACCTGCCTGCTACGCCAGAACCACTCGGCAGACACTCCGGAAACACTTGCCGGGCATGCCGGAACCACCACTCAGAGGTGCCAGAACCAAATGCCGGACACGCCGGTATCACCTGCCGGGCATGGCGGAACCACCTCTCAGACATGCCGGAACCACATGCCAATGACACCGGAAGCACCTGCCGAGCACGCCAGAACCACCTGCTCGACTCGCCAAAACCACCTGCTGGACACGCCAAAATCACCTGTCGGCTACGCCACAACCATTTGGTGAACTCTTCGGAATCACCTGCCGGGCTGGCTGGAACCACCTGCCGGTCATGCCAACATCACCTGCCAGCTATGCCAGAAACACTTGGCGGACACCATGGAAACACCTGTTCGGCCGGCCGGAACCACCTCTCAGAGGTGCCAGAACCATGTGCCTGAGATGCCGGAACCACTCCCCGAACAGACCACAACCACCTACCAGACCCGCCTGAACCACCTGCTGAGCACGCCGGAACCACCTACTCGACTCGCCGGAACCACCTACCTTACACGCTAAAATCACCTGCCGGGTATGCCACAACCACTTGGTGGACACTCCGGAATCATCTGCCGGACATGCCAGAACCAGCTCTCAGACACACCAGAACCACGTGCCAGAAACGCCGGAAGCACCTGCTGATCATGCCTGAGCCAAATGCTCGACTTGCCAGAAACACCTGCCAGACACGCCAAAATCACCTGCCGGGTATGCCAGAACCACGTGGCGGACACTCCGGAATCACCATTCGGGCATGCCGGAACCAACTCTCAGACGTGCCATTACCTCGTGCCGGACACGCCAGAACCACCTGCCAGACAGCCCGGAAACACCTGCTGGACACGCCGGAACCACCGGCTCGACTCGCTGGAACCACCGCCGGACATGCAAAATGACCTGCCGGCTACGCCAGAACCACTCGGCAGACACTCCGGAACCACCTGCCGGGCATGCCTGAACCACCTCTCAGAGGTGCCAGAACCATGTACCGGACGCGCCGTGCCACCTGCCGAGGTCGCCGGAAGCACCTGCTAAACACGCCAAAATCACCTGCCGGATACGCCAGAACCTCTCGGCAGACACTCCGGAATCACCTGCGGGGCTGGCTGGAACCACCTGCCGGTCACGCCAACATCACCTTTCAGCTACGCCAGAACCACTTGTCGGACGCTCCGGAATCACCTGTCGGGCGTGCCGGAACCACCTCTCAGACTTGCCAGAACCATGTTCTGGACACGCCGGTACCACCTGCCGAGTATGCCGGAACCACCTGATCCACTCCCCAGAACCACTTGCTGGACACGCCAGAATCACCTGCCGACTACGCCAGAACCACTCGGCAGACAGTCCGGAACCACCTGCCGGGCATGCCGGAACCACCTCTCAGAGGTGCCAGAACCACATGCCGGACACTCCGGAATCACCTGCCGGGCATGCCGGAACCATCTCTCAGACATGCCAGAACCATGTTCTGGACACGCTGGTACCACCTGCCGAGCTCGCCGGAACCACCTGCTGGACACGCCAAAATCACCTGCAGGCTACGCCAGAACCACACGGCAGACACTCCGGAATCACCTGCCGGGCTGGCTGGAACCACCTGCCGGTCACGCCACCATCGCCTTTCAGCTACGCCAGAACCACTTGGCGGACACTCCGGAAAAACCTCTCCGGCCGGCCAGAACCACCTCTCAGACGTGCCAGAACCATGTGCCTGAGATGCCGGAACCACTCCCCGAACAGACCGAAACCACCTGCCAGACCCGACTGAACCCCCTGGCGAGCACGCCTGATCCACCTGCTCAACTAGCCGGAACCGCCGTCCTGACACGCCAAAATAAGCTGCCGGCTAAGCCACAACCATTTGGTGAACTCTTCGGAATCGCCTGCCGGGCTGGCTCCAGAACCACTCGGCAGGCACTCCGGAACCACCTGCCGGGCATGCCGGAAGCACCTCTCTGAGGTGCCAGAACCACATGCCGGACACTCCGGTATCACCTGCCGGGCATGCCGGAACCACATCTCAGAGGTGCCAGAACCACATGCCGGACTCTCAGGAATCACCTGCCGGTCATGCCGGAACCACATGCTGGACATGCAGGAATCACCTGCCGGACATGCCGGAACCACCGGCTCAACTCGCCGGAACCATTGCTGGACATGCAAAATCACCTGCTGGCTACGCCAGAACCACCTGGTGAACACTCCGGAATCACCTGCCGGGCATGGCGGAACCACCTCTCAGACATGCCGGAACCACATGCCAATGACACAGGAAGCACCTGCCGAGCACACCAGAACCACATGCTCGACTCGCCAAAATCACCTGCTGGACACGCCAAAATCACCTGCCGGCTACGCCACAACCATTTGGTGAACTCTTCGGAATCACCTGCCGGGCTGGCTGGAACCACCTGCCGGTCACGCCAACATCACTTGCCAGCTATGCCAGACCCACTTGGCGGACACCATGGAAACACCTGTCGGGCCGGCTGGAACCACCTATCAGACGTGCCAGAACGATGTGCCTGAGATGCCAGAAACACACCCCGAACACACCGAAACTACCTACCAGACCCGCGCTAACCACCTGCCGAGCACGCCGGAACCACCTACTCGACTCGCCGGAACCTCCTACCTGAAACGCTAAAATCACCTGCCGGGTATGCCACAACCACTTGGTGGACACTCCAGAATCATCTGCCGGACATGCCAGAACCAGCTCTCAGACACACCAGAACCACGTGCCAGACACGCCGGAAGAACCAGCTGAGCATGCCTGAGCCAAATGCTCGACTTGCAAGAAACACCTGCCAGACACGCCAAAATCACCTGCCGGCTACGCCAGAACCACGTGGCGGACACTCCGGAATCACCTGTCGGGCATGCCGGAACCAACTCTCAGACGTGCCAGAACCTCGTGCTGGTCACGCCAGAACCACATGCCGGACACGCCGGAACCACCGGCTCGACTCGCCGGAACCACCGCTGGACATGCAAAATGACCTGCCGGCTACGCCAGAACCACTTGGCGAACACTCCGGAATCACCTGTCGGGCATGCCGGAACCAACTCTCAGACGTGAGAGAACCTCGTGCCGGACATGCCAGAACCACCTGCCGGACAGACCGGAAACACCTGCCGGACACGCCGGAACGACCGGGTTGACTCGCCAGAACCACCGCCAGACATGCAAAATGACCTGCCGGCTACGCCAGAACCACTTGGCGAACACTCCGGAATCACCTGTCGGGCATGCCGGAACCACCTCTCAGACTTGCCAGAACCATGTTCCGGACACGCCGGTACCACCTGCTGAGTATGCCGGAACCACCTGATCCACTCGCCAGAACCACTTGCTGGACACGCCAGAATAACCTGCCGACTACGCCAGAACCACTCGGCAGACAGTCCGGAACCACCTGCCGGGCATGCCGGAACCACCTCTCAGAGGTGCCAGAACCACATATCGGACACTCCGGAATCACCTGCCGGGCATGCCGGAACCATCTCTCAGACGTGCCAGAACCATGTTCTGGACACGCTGGTACCACCTGCCGAGCTCGCCGGAACCACCTGCTGGACACGCCAGAACCACACGGCAGACACTCCGGAATCACCTGCCGGGCTGGCTGGAACCACCTGCCGGTCACGCCAACATCACCTTTCAGCTACGCCAGAACCACTTGGCGGACACTCCGGAAACTCCTCTCCGGCCGGCCGGAACCACCTCTCAGACGTGCCAGAACCATGTGCCTGAGATGCCGGAACCACTCCCCGAACAGACCGAAACCACCTGCCAGACCCACCTGAACCCCCTGGCGAGCACGCCTGATCCACCTGCTCAACTAGCCGGAACCACCTTCATGACACGCCAAAATAACCTGCCGGCTATGCCACAACCATTTGGTGAACTCTTCGGAATCACCTGCCGGGCTGGCTGGAACCACCGGCCGGTCACGCCAACATCACCTGCCAGCTATGCAAGAACCACTTGGCGGACACCAAGGAAACACCTGTCGGGCCGGCCGGAACCACCTCTCAGACTTGCCAGAACTATGAACCTGAGATGCCGGAACCACTCCCCGAACAGACCGAAACCACCTGCCAGACACGCCTGAACACCCTGGCGAGCACACCTGATCCACCTGCTCAACTAGCCGGAACCAACTTCCTGACATGCCAAAATCACCTGCCAGGTATACAAGAACCACTTGGTGGACACTCCGGAATCATCTGCCGGAGATGCCAGAACCAGCTCTCAGACACACCAGAACCACGTGCCAGAGACGCCGGAAGCACCTGCTGAGCATGCCTCGCCACCTGCTCGACTCGCAAGAAACACCTGTCGGACATGCCAAAATCACCTGCCGGGTACGCCAGAAACACTTGGCGGACGCTCCGGAATCACCTGTCGGGCGTGCCGGAACCACCTCTCAGACTTGCCAGAACCATGTTCTGGACACGCCGGTACCACCTGCCGAGTATGCCGGAACCAGCTGATCCACTCCCCAGAAGCACCTAGTGGACACGCCAAAATCAACTGCCGGCTACGCCAGAACCACTCGGCAGACACTCGGGAATCACAGGCCAGGCATTCCGGAACCACCTCTCAGAGGTGCCAGAACCAAATGCCGGACACTCCGGTATCACCTGCCGGGCATGCCGGAACCACCTCTCAGAGGTGCCAGAACCACATGCCGAACACTCCGGAATCACCTGCCGGGCATGCCGGAACCACCTTCTGGACTTGCCGGAACCAGCGGGTCGACTCGCCGGAACCATTGCCGGACATGCAAAATCACCTGCCGGCTACGCCAGAACCACTTGGCAAAAACTCCGGAATCACCTGCCGGTCACGGCGGAACCACCTCTCAGACATGCCGGAACCACATGCCAATGACACCGGAAGCACCTGCCGAGCACGCCAGAACCACCTGCTCGACTCGCCAAAACCACCTGCTGGACACGCCAAAATCACCTGCCGGCTACGCCAGAACCACTCGGCAGACACTCCGGAATCACGTGCCGGGCTGGCTGGAACCACCTGCCGGTCACGCCAACATCACCTTTCAGCTACGCCGGAACCACTTGGCGGACACTCAGGAAACACCTGTCTGGCCGGCCGGAACCACCTCTCATAGGTGCCAGAACCACATGCCGGACACTCCGGAATCACCTGCCGGGCATGCCGGAACCACCTGCCGGAAATGCCGGAACCACCGGCTCGACTCGCCGGAACCATTGCCGGACATGCAAAATCACCTGCCGGGTATGCCACAACCACGTGGTGGACACTCCGGAATCATCTGCCGGACATGCCAGAACCAGCTCTCAGACACAGCGGAACCACGTGCCAGACACGCCGGAAGCACCTGCTGAGCATGCCTGAGCCAAATGCTCGACTTGCAAGAAACACCTGCCAGACACGCCAAAATCACCTGCCGGGTACGCCAGAACCACGCGGCGGACACTCCGGAATCACCTGTCGGGCATGCCGGAACCAACTCTCAGACGTGCCAGAACCTTGTGCCGGTCACGCCAGAACCACCTGCCGCACAGACCGGAAAAACCTGCTGGATACGCCGGAACCACCGGCTCGACTCGCTGGAACCACCGCCGGACATGAAAAATGACCTGCCGGCTACGCCAGAACCACTTGGCGAACACTCCGGAATCACCTGTCGGGCATGCCGGAACCACCTCTCAGACTTGCCAGAAACATGTTCCTGACACGCCGGTACCACCTGCCGAGTATGCCGGAACCACCTGATCCACTCCCCAGAACCACCTGCTGGATACGCCAGAATCACCTGCCGGCTACTCCAGAACCACTCGGCAGACACTCCGTAACCAACTGCCGGGCATGCCGGAACCACCTCTCAGAGGTGCCAGAACCAAATGCCGGACACTCAGGAATCACCTGCCGGGCATGCCGGAACCATCTCTCAGACTTGCCAGAACCATGTTCCGGACATGCCGGAACCACCTGCCGAGTTCGCCGGAACTACCTGCTGGACACGCCAAAATCACCTGCCGGCTACGCCAGAACCATTCGGCAGACACTTGGGAAGCACATGCCAGGCATTCCGGAACCACCTCTCAGAGGTGCCAGAACCACATGCCGGACACTCCGGAATCACCTGCCGGGCATGCCGGATCCACCTGCTGGACAAGCCGGAACCACCGGCTCGACTCGCCGGAACCATTGCCGGACATGGAAAATCACCTGCCGGCTACACCAGAACCACTTGGCGAACACTCCGGAATCACCTGCCGGGCATGGCGGAACCACCTCTCAGATATGCCGGAACCACATGCCAATGACACCTGAAGCACCTGCCGAGCACGCCAGAACCACCTGCTCGACTCGCCAAAACCACCTGCTGGACACGCCAAAATCACCTGCCGGCTACGCCAGAACCACTCGGCAGACACTCCGGAATCACCTGCCGGGCTGGCTGGAAGCACCTGCCGGTCACGCCAACATCACCTTTCAGCTACGCCAGAACCACTTGGCGGACACTCCGGAAACACCTGTCGGGCCGGCCGGAACCACCTCTCAGACGTGCCAGAACCATGAGCCTGAGATGCCGGAACCACTCCCCGAACAGTCCGAAACCACCTGCCAGACCTGCCTGAACCACCTGCCGAGCACGCCGGAACCACCTAATCGACTCGCTGGAACCACCTACCTGACACGCTAAAATCACCTGCCGGGTATGCCGCAACCACTTGGTGGACACTCCGGAATCATCTGCCGGACATGCCAGAACCAGCTCTCAGACACACCAGAACCACGTGCCAGACACGCCGGAAACACCTGCTGAGCATGCCTGAGTCAAATGCTCGACTTGCAAGAAACACCTGCCAGACACGCCAAAATCACCTGCCGGGTACGCCAGAACCACGTGGCGGACACTCCGGAATCACCTGTCGGGCATGCCGGAACCAACTCTCACACGTGCCAGAACCTCGTGCTGGTCACACCAGAACCACCTGCCGGACACACCGGAACCACCGGCTCGACTCGCCGGAACCACCGCCGGACATGCAAAATGACCTGCCAGCTACGCCAGAACCACTTGGCGAACACTCCGGAATCACCTGTCGGGCATGCCGGAACCACCTCTCAGACTTGCCAGAACCATGTTCCGGACACGCCGGTACCACCTGCAGAGTATGCCGGAACCACCTGATCCACACCTCAGAACCACCTGCTGGACACGCCAGAATCACCTGCCGACTACGCCAGAACCACTCGGCAGACACTCCGGAACCACCTGCCGGGCATGCCGGAACCACCTCTCAGAGGTGCCAGAACCACATGCCGGACACTCCGGAATCACCTGTCGGGCATGCCGGAACCACCTCTCAGAGGTGCCAGAACCACATGCCGGACACTCCGGAATCACCTGCCGGGCATGCCGGAACCATCTCACAGACATGCCAGAACCATGTTCCGGACACGCTGGTACCACCTGCCGAGCTCGCCGGAACCACCTCCTGGACGCGCCAAAATCACCTGCCAGCTACGCCAGAACCACACGGCAGACACTCCGGAATCACCTGCCGGGCTGGCTGGAACCACCTGCCGGTCACGCCAACATCACCTTTCAGCTACGCCAGAACCACTTGGCGGACACTCCGGAAACACCTCTCCGGCCGTCCGGAACCACCTCTCAGACGTGCCAGAACCATGTGCCTGAGATGCCGGAACCACTCCCCGAACAGACCGAAACCACCTGCCAGACCCACCTGAAGCCCCTGGCGAGCACGCCTGATCCACCTGCTCAACTATCCGGAACCACCTTAATGACACGCCAAAATAACCTGCCGGCTATGCCACAACCATTTGGTGAACTCTTCGGAATCACCTGCCGGGCTGGCTGGAACCACCTGCCGGTCACGCCAACATCACCTGCCAGCTATGCAAGAACCACTTGGCGGACACCATGGAAACACCTGTCGGGCCGGCCGGAACCACCTCTCAGACTTGCCAGAACCATGAACCTGAGATGCTGGAACCACTCCCCGAACAGACCGAAACCACCTGCCAGACACGCCTGAACCCCCTGGCGAGCACGCCTGATCCACCTGCTCAACTAGCCGGAACCAACTTCCTGACATGCCAAAATCACCTGCCAGGTATACAAGAACCACTTGGTGGACACTCCGGAATCATCTGCCGGAGATGCCAGAACCAGCTCTCAGACACACCAGAACCACGTGCCAGAGACGCCGGAAGCACCTGCTGAGCATGCCTCGCCACCTGCTCGACTCGCAAGAAACACCTGTCGGACATGCCAAAATCACCTGCCGGGTACGCCAGAAACACTTGGCGGACGCTCCGGAATCACCTGTCGGGCGTGCCGGAACCACCTCTCAGACTTGCCAGAACCATGTTCTGGACACGCCGGTACCACCTGCCGAGTATGCCGGAACCAGCTGATCCACTCCCCAGAAGCACCTAGTGGACACGCCAAAATCAACTGCCGGCTACGCCAGAACCACTCGGCAGACACTCGGGAATCACAGGCCAGGCATTCCGGAACCACCTCTCAGAGGTGCCAGAACCAAATGCCGGACACTCCGGTATCACCTGCCGGGCATGCCGGAACCACCTCTCAGAGGTGCCAGAACCACATGCCGAACACTCCGGAATCACCTGCCGGGCATGCCGGAACCACCTTCTGGACTTGCCGGAACCAGCGGGTCGACTCGCCGGAACCATTGCCGGACATGCAAAATCACCTGCCGGCTACGCCAGAACCACTTGGCAAAAACTCCGGAATCACCTGCCGGTCACGGCGGAACCACCTCTCAGACATGCCGGAACCACATGCCAATGACACCGGAAGCACCTGCCGAGCACGCCAGAACCACCTGCTCGACTCGCCAAAACCACCTGCTGGACACGCCAAAATCACCTGCCGGCTACGCCAGAACCACTCGGCAGACACTCCGGAATCACGTGCCGGGCTGGCTGGAACCACCTGCCGGTCACGCCAACATCACCTTTCAGCTACGCCGGAACCACTTGGCGGACACTCAGGAAACACCTGTCTGGCCGGCCGGAACCACCTCTCATAGGTGCCAGAACCACATGCCGGACACTCCGGAATCACCTGCCGGGCATGCCGGAACCACCTGCCGGAAATGCCGGAACCACCGGCTCGACTCGCCGGAACCATTGCCGGACATGCAAAATCACCTGCCGGGTATGCCACAACCACGTGGTGGACACTCCGGAATCATCTGCCGGACATGCCAGAACCAGCTCTCAGACACA
Source organism: Equus przewalskii (assembly GCF_037783145.1). Classification (NCBI taxonomy): domain Eukaryota; kingdom Metazoa; phylum Chordata; class Mammalia; order Perissodactyla; family Equidae; genus Equus; species Equus przewalskii. The sequence continues at coordinate 23,988 of NW_027227943.1, forward strand.
GCGGAACCACGTGCCAGACACGCCGGAAGCACCTGCTGAGCATGCCTGAGCCAAATGCTCGACTTGCAAGAAACACCTGCCAGACACGCCAAAATCACCTGCCGGGTACGCCAGAACCACGCGGCGGACACTCCGGAATCACCTGTCGGGCATGCCGGAACCAACTCTCAGACGTGCCAGAACCTTGTGCCGGTCACGCCAGAACCACCTGCCGCACAGACCGGAAAAACCTGCTGGATACGCCGGAACCACCGGCTCGACTCGCTGGAACCACCGCCGGACATGAAAAATGACCTGCCGGCTACGCCAGAACCACTTGGCGAACACTCCGGAATCACCTGTCGGGCATGCCGGAACCACCTCTCAGACTTGCCAGAAACATGTTCCTGACACGCCGGTACCACCTGCCGAGTATGCCGGAACCACCTGATCCACTCCCCAGAACCACCTGCTGGATACGCCAGAATCACCTGCCGGCTACTCCAGAACCACTCGGCAGACACTCCGTAACCAACTGCCGGGCATGCCGGAACCACCTCTCAGAGGTGCCAGAACCAAATGCCGGACACTCAGGAATCACCTGCCGGGCATGCCGGAACCATCTCTCAGACTTGCCAGAACCATGTTCCGGACATGCCGGAACCACCTGCCGAGTTCGCCGGAACTACCTGCTGGACACGCCAAAATCACCTGCCGGCTACGCCAGAACCATTCGGCAGACACTTGGGAAGCACATGCCAGGCATTCCGGAACCACCTCTCAGAGGTGCCAGAACCACATGCCGGACACTCCGGAATCACCTGCCGGGCATGCCGGATCCACCTGCTGGACAAGCCGGAACCACCGGCTCGACTCGCCGGAACCATTGCCGGACATGGAAAATCACCTGCCGGCTACACCAGAACCACTTGGCGAACACTCCGGAATCACCTGCCGGGCATGGCGGAACCACCTCTCAGATATGCCGGAACCACATGCCAATGACACCTGAAGCACCTGCCGAGCACGCCAGAACCACCTGCTCGACTCGCCAAAACCACCTGCTGGACACGCCAAAATCACCTGCCGGCTACGCCAGAACCACTCGGCAGACACTCCGGAATCACCTGCCGGGCTGGCTGGAAGCACCTGCCGGTCACGCCAACATCACCTTTCAGCTACGCCAGAACCACTTGGCGGACACTCCGGAAACACCTGTCGGGCCGGCCGGAACCACCTCTCAGACGTGCCAGAACCATGAGCCTGAGATGCCGGAACCACTCCCCGAACAGTCCGAAACCACCTGCCAGACCTGCCTGAACCACCTGCCGAGCACGCCGGAACCACCTAATCGACTCGCTGGAACCACCTACCTGACACGCTAAAATCACCTGCCGGGTATGCCGCAACCACTTGGTGGACACTCCGGAATCATCTGCCGGACATGCCAGAACCAGCTCTCAGACACACCAGAACCACGTGCCAGACACGCCGGAAACACCTGCTGAGCATGCCTGAGTCAAATGCTCGACTTGCAAGAAACACCTGCCAGACACGCCAAAATCACCTGCCGGCTACGCCAGAACCACGTGGCGGACACTCCGGAATCACCTGTCGGGCATGCCGGAACCAACTCTCACACGTGCCAGAACCTCGTGCTGGTCACACCAGAACCACCTGCCGGACACACCGGAACCACCGGCTCGACTCGCCGGAACCACCGCCGGACATGCAAAATGACCTGCCAGCTACGCCAGAACCACTTGGCGAACACTCCGGAATCACCTGTCGGGCATGCCGGAACCACCTCTCAGACTTGCCAGAACCATGTTCCGGACACGCCGGTACCACCTGCAGAGTATGCCGGAACCACCTGATCCACACCTCAGAACCACCTGCTGGACACGCCAGAATCACCTGCCGACTACGCCAGAACCACTCGGCAGACACTCCGGAACCACCTGCCGGGCATGCCGGAACCACCTCTCAGAGGTGCCAGAACCACATGCCGGACACTCCGGAATCACCTGTCGGGCATGCCGGAACCACCTCTCAGAGGTGCCAGAACCACATGCCGGACACTCCGGAATCACCTGCCGGGCATGCCGGAACCATCTCACAGACATGCCAGAACCATGTTCCGGACACGCTGGTACCACCTGCCGAGCTCGCCGGAACCACCTCCTGGACGCGCCAAAATCACCTGCCAGCTACGCCAGAACCACACGGCAGACACTCCGGAATCACCTGCCGGGCTGGCTGGAACCACCTGCCGGTCACGCCAACATCACCTTTCAGCTACGCCAGAACCACTTGGCGGACACTCCGGAAACACCTCTCCGGCCGTCCGGAACCACCTCTCAGACGTGCCAGAACCATGTGCCTGAGATGCCGGAACCACTCCCCGAACAGACCGAAACCACCTGCCAGACCCACCTGAAGCCCCTGGCGAGCACGCCTGATTCACCTGCTCAACTATCCGGAACCACCTTAATGACACGCCAAAATAACCTGCCGGCTATGCCACAACCATTTGGTGAACTCTTCGGAATCACCTGCCGGGCTGGCTGGAACCACCTGCCGGTCACGCCAACATCACCTGCCAGCTATGCAAGAACCACTTGGCGGACACCATGGAAACACCTGTCGGGCCGGCCGGAACCACCTCTCAGACTTGCCAGAACCATGAACCTGAGATGCTGGAACCACTCCCCGAACAGACCGAAACCACCTGCCAGACACGCCTGAACCCCCTGGCGAGCACGCCTGATCCACCTGCTCAACTAGCCGGAACCAACTTCCTGACATGCCAAAATCACCTGCCAGGTATACAAGAACCACTTGGTGGACACTCCGGAATCATCTGCCGGAGATGCCAGAACCAGCTCTCAGACACACCAGAACCACGTGCCAGAGACGCCGGAAGCACCAGCTGAGAATGCCTCGCCACCTGCTCGACTCGCAAGAAACACCTGTCGGACATGCCAAAATCACCTGACGGGTACGCCAGAAACACTTGGCGGACGCTCCGGAATCACCTGTCGGGCGTGCCGGAACCACCTCTCAGACTTGCCAGAACCATGTTCTGGACACGCCGGTACCACCTGCCGAGTATGCCGGAACCATCTGATCCACTCCCCAGAACCACCTAGTGGACACGCCAAAATCAACTGCCGGCTACGCCAGAACCACTCGGCAGACACTCAGGAATCACAGGCCAGGCATTCCGGAACCACCTCTCAGAGGTGCCAGAACCAAATGCCGGACACTCCGGTATCACCTGCCGGGCATGCCGGAACCAACTCTCAGAGGTGCCAGAACCACATGCCGGACACTCCGGAATCACCTGCCGGGCATGCCGGAACCACCTTCTGGACTTGCCGGAACCAGCGGCTCGACTCGCCGGAACCATTGCCGGACATGCAAAATCACCTGCCGGCTACGCCAGAACCACTTGGCGAACACTCCAGAATCACCTGCCGGGCATGGCGGAACCACCTCTCAGACATGCCGGAACCACATGCCAATGACACCGGAAGCACCTGCCGAGCACGCCAGAACCACCTGCTCGACTCGCCAAAACCACCCGCTGGACACGCCAAAATCACCTGCCGGCTACGCCAGAACCACTCGGCAGACACTCCAAAATGACCTGCCGGGCTGGCTGGAACCACCTGCCGGTCACGCCAACATCACCTTTCAGCTACGCCAGGACCACTTGGCGGACACTCCGGAAACACCTGTCGGGCCGGCCGCCACCACCTCTCAGACGTGCCAGAACCATGTGCCTGAGATGCCGGAACCACTCCACGAACAGACCGAAACCACCTGCCAGACCCGCCTGAAGCCCCTGGCGAGCACGCCTGATCCACCTGCTCAACTAGCCGGAACCACCTGCCTGACACGCCAAAATCACCTGCCAGGTATACCAGAACCACTTGGTGGACACTCCGGAATCATCTGCCGGACATGCCAGAACCAGCTCTCAGACACAAGAGAACCACGTGCCAGAGACGCCGGAAGCACCAGCTGAGCATGCCTGAGCCACCTGCTCGACTCTCAAGAAACACCTGTCGGACATGCCAAAATCACCTGCCGGGTACGCCAGAACCACGTGGCGGACACTCCGGAATCACCTGCCGGGCATGGCGGAACCACCTCTCAGACATGCCGGAACCGCATGCCAATGACACCGGAAGCACCAGCCGAGCACGCCAGAACCACCTGCTTGACTCACCAAAACCACCTGCTGGACACACCAAAATCACGTTCCGGCTCCGCCACAACCATTTGGTGAACACTTTGGAATCACCTGCCGGGTTGGCTGGAACCACCTCTCAGAGGTGCCAGAACCACATGCCGGACACTCCGGAATCACCTGCAGGGCCTGCTGGAACGACCTGCCGGACATTCTGGAACGACCGGCTCGACTCTCCGGAACCATTGCCGGACATGCAAAATCACCTGCCGGGTATTCCAGAACCACTTGGCGAACACTCCAGTATCACCTGCCGGGCATGCCGGAACCACCTCTCAGAGGTGCCAGAACCACATGCCGGACACTCCGGAATCACATGCCGGGCATTCCGGAACCACCTGCCGGACATGCCGGAACCACCGGCTCGACTCTCCGGAACCATTGCCGGACATGCAAAATCACCTGCCGGCTACGCCAGAACCACTTGGCGAACACTCCGGAATCACCTGCCGGGCATGGCAGAACCACCTCTCAGACATGCCGGAACCACATGCCAATGACACCGGAAGCACCTGCCGTGCACGCCAGAACCCCCTGCTCGACTCGCCAAAACCACCTGCTGGACACGCCAAAATTACCTGCCGGCTACGCCAGAACCACTCAGCAGACACTCCGGAATCACATGCCAGGCATTCCGGAACCACCTCTCAGAGGTGCCAGAACCAAATGCCGGACACTCCGGTATCACCTTCCGGGAATGCCGGAACCACCTCTCAGAGGTGCCAGAACCACATGCCGGACACTCCGGAATCACCTGCCGGGCATGCCAGAACCACCTGCCGGACATGCCGGAACCACCGGCTCGACTCGCCGGAACCATTGCCGGACATGCAAAATCACCTGCCGGGTATGCCACAACCACGTGGTGGACACTCCGGAATCCTCTGCCGGACATGCCAGAACCAGCTCTCAGACACAGCAGAACCACGTGCCAGACACGCCGGAAGCACCTGCTGAGCATGCCTGAGCCAAAAGCTCGACTTGCAAGAAACACCTGCCAGACACGCCAAAATCACCTGCCAGGTATACCAGAACCACTTGGTGGACACTCCGGAATCATCGGCCGGACATGCCAGAACCAGCTCTCAGACACACCAGAACCACGTGACAGAGACGCCGGAAGCACCAGCTGAGCATGCCTGAGCCACCTGCTCGACTCTCAAGAAACACCTGTCGGACATGCCAAAATCACCTGCCGGGTACGCCAGAACCACGTGGCGGACACTCCGGAATCACCTGTCGGGCATGCCGGAACCAACTCTCAGACGGGCCAGAACCTCGTGCCGGTCACGCCAGAACCACCTGCCGGACACGCCGGAACCACCGGCTCGACTCGCCGGAACCATTGCTGGACATGCAAAATCACCTGCCGGCTATGCCTGAACCACTTGGGGAACACTCCGGAATCACCTGTCGGGCATGGCGGAAGCACCTATCAGACATGCCGGAACCACATGCCAATGACACCGGAAGCACCTGCCGAGCACGCCAGAACCACCTGCTCGACTCGCCAAAACCACCTGCTGGACACGCCAAAATCACCTTCCGGCTACGCCGCAACCATTTTGTGAACACTTCGGAATCACCTGCCGGGCTGGCTGGAACCACCTGCCGGTCACGCCAACATCACCTGCCAGCTATGCCAGAACCACTTGGCGGACACCATGGAAACACCTGTCGGGCCGGCCGGAACCACCTATCAGACGTGCCAGAACCATGTGCCTGAGATGCCGGAACCACACCCCGCACAGACCGAAACCACCAGCCAGACCCGCCTGAACCACCTGCCGAGCACGCCGGAACCACCTACTCGACTCGCTGGAACCACCTACCTGACACGCTAAAATCACCTGCCGGGTATGCCGCAACCAATTGGTGGACACTCCGGAATCATCTGCCGGACATGCCAGAACCAGCTCTCAGACACACCAGAACCACATGCCAGACACGCCGGAAACACCTGCTGAGCATGCCTGAGCCAAATGCTCGACTTGCCAGAAACACCTGCCAGACAAGCCAAAATCACCTGCCGGGTACGCCAGAACCACGTGTCGGACACTCCGGAATCACCCGTCGGGCATGCCGGAACCAACTCTCAGACGTGCCAGAACCTCGTGCCGGACACGTCAGAACCACCTGCCGGACAGACTGGAAACACCTGCCGGACACGCCGGAACCACCGGCTCGACTCGCCGGAACCATTGCCGGACATGCAAAATCACCTGCCGGCTATGCCAGAACCACTTGGGGAACACTCCGGAATCACCTGCCGGGCATGGCGGAACCACCTATCAGACATGCCGGAACCACATGGCAATGACACTGGAAGCACCTGCCGAGCACGCCAAAACCACCTGCTCGACTCGCCAAAACCACCTGCCAGCGACGCCAGAACCACTCGGCAGACACTCCGGAATCACATGCCGGGCATTCCGGAACCACCTCTCACAGGTGCCAGAACCAAATGCTGGACACTCCGGTATCACATGCCGGGCATGCCGGAACCACCTCTCAGAGGTGCCAGAACCACATGCCGGACACTCCGGAATCACCTGCCGGGCATGCCGGAACTACCTGCTGGACATGCCGTAACCACCGGCTCGACTAGCCGGAACCATTGCCGGACATGCAAAATCACCTGCCGGCTACGCCAGAACCACTTGGCGAGCACTCCGGAATCACCTGCCGGGCATGGCGGAACCAAAACTCAGACATGCCGGAACCACATGCCAATGACACCGGAAGCACCTGCCGAGCACGCCAGAACCACCTGCTCGACTCGCCAAAACCACCCGCTGGAAACGCCAAAATAACCTGCCGGCTACGCCACAACCATTTGGTGAACTCTTCGGAATCAACAGACGGGCTGGCTCCAGAACCACTCGGCAGACACTCCGGAACCACCTGCCGGGCATGCCGGAACCACCTCTCAGAGGTGCCAGAACAACATGCCGCACACTCCGGAATCACCTGCCGGGCATGCCGGAACCATCTCTCAAACGTGCCAGAACCATGTTCCGCACACGCCGGTACCACCTGCCGAGTTCGCCTGAACCACCTGCTGGACACGCCAAAATCACCTGCCGGCTACGCCAGAACCACTCGGCAGACACTCCGGAATCACCTGCCGGGTTGGCTGGAACCACCTGCCGGTCATGCCAACATCACCTTTCAGCTACGCCAGAACCACATGGCGGACACTCCGGAAACACCTGTCGGGCCGGCCGCAGCCACCTCTCAGACGTGCCAGAACCATGTGCCTGAGATGCCGGAACCACTCCACGAACAGACCGAAACCACCTGCCAGACCCTCCTGAACCCCCTGCCGAGCACGCCTGATCCACCTGCTCAACTAGCCGGAACCACCTTCCTGACATGCCAAAATCACCTGCCAGGTATACCAGAACCACTTGGTGGACACTCCGGAATCATCTGCCGGACATGCCAGAACCAGCTCTCAGACACACCAGAACCATGTGCCAGAGACGCCGGAAGCAGCAGCTGAGCATACCTGAGCCACCTGCTCGACTCGCAAGAAACACCTGTCGGACATGCCAAAATCACCTGCCGGGTACGCCAGAAACACTTGGCGGACGCTGCGGAATCACCTGTCGGGCGTGCCGGAACCACATCTCAGACTTGCCAGAACCATGTTCTGGACACGCCGGTACCACCTGCCGAGTATGCCGGAACCAGCTGATCCACTCCCCAGAACCACCTAGTGGACACGCCAAAATCAACTGCCGGCTACGCCAGAACCACTCGGCAGACACTCTGGAATCACATGCCAGGCATTCCGGAACCACCTCACAGTGGTGCCAGAACCAAATGCCGCACACTCCGGTATCACCTGCCGGGCATGCCGGAACCACCTCTCAGAGGTGCCAGAACCACATGTCGGACACTCCCGAATCACCTGCCGGGCATGCTGGAACCACCTGCTGGACATGCCGGAACCACCTGCCGGACATGCCGGAACCACCTGCCGGACATTCCGGAACCACCGGCTCGACTCGCAGTGACCATTCCCAGACATGCAAAATCACCTGCCGGCGGTGCCAAAACCACATGCCGGACACTCCAGAATCACCTGCCGGGCATGCCGGAACCACCTTCTGGACTTGCCGGAACCAGCGGCTCGACTCGCCGGAACCATTGCCGGACATGCAAAATCACCTGCCGGCTACGCCAGAACCACTTGGCGAACACTCCGGAATCACCTGCCGGGCATGGCGGAACCACCTCTCAGACATGCCGGAACCACATGCCAATGACACCGGAAGCACCTGCCGAGCACGCCAGAACCTCCTGCTCGACTCGCCAAAACCACCTGCTGGACACGCCAAAATCACCTGCCGGCTACGCCAGAACCACTCGGCAGACACTCCGGAATCACGTGCCGGGCTGGCTGGAACCACCTGCCGGTCACGCCAACATCACCTTTCAGCTACGCCGGAACCACTATGCGGACACTCAGGAAACACCTGTCTGGCCGGCCGGAACCACCTCTCAGAGGTGCCAGAACCACATGCCGGACACTCCGGAATCACCTGCCGGGCATGCCGGAACCATCTCTCAGACGTGCCAGAACCATGTTCCGGACACGCCGGTACCACCTGCCGAGCTCGCCAGAACCACCTGCTGGACACGCCAAAATCACCTGCCGGCTACGCCAGAACCACTCGGCAGACACTCCGGAATCACCTGCCGGGCTGGCTGGAACCACCTGCCGGTCACGCCAACATCAACTTTCAGCTACGCCAAAACCACTTGGCGGACAGTAAAGAAACACCTGTCGGGCCAGCCGCAACCACCTCTCAGACGTGCCAGAACCATGTGCCTGAGATGCCGGAACCACACCCCGAACAGACCGAAACCACCTGCCAGACACGCCTGAACCCCCTGGCGAGCACGCCTGATCCACCTGCTCAACTAGCCGGAACCACCTTCCTGACTCGCCAAAATCACCTGCCAGGTATACCAGAACCACTTGGTGGACACTCCGGAATCATCTGCTGAACATGCCAGAACCAGCTCTCAGACACACCACAACCACGTGCCAGAGACGCCGGAAGCACCAGCTGAGCATGCCTGAGCCACCTGCTCGACTCCCAAGAAACACCTGTCGGACATGCCAAAATCACCTGCCGGGTACGCCAGAAACACTTGGCGGATGCTCCGGAATCACCTGTCGGGTGTGCCGGAACCACCTCTCAGACTTGCCAGAACCATGTTCTGGACACGCCGGTACCACCTGCCGAGTATGCCGGAACCAGCTGATCCACTCCCCAGAACAACCTAGTGGACACGCCAAAATCAACTGCCGGCTACGCCAGAACCACTCGGCAGACACTCCGGAATCACATGCCAGGCATTCCGGAACCACCTCTCAGAGGTGCCAGAACCAAATGCCGGACACTCCGGAATCACATGCCAGGCATTCCGGAAGCACCTCTCTGAGGTGCCAGAACCACATGCCGGACACTCCGGAATCACCTTCCGGGCATGACGGAACCACCTGCTGTACATGCCGGAATCACCTGCCGGACATGCCGGAACCACCGGCTCGACTCGCCGGAACCATTGCCGGACATGCAAAATCACCTGCCGGCTATGCCAGAACCACTTGGGGAACACTCCGGAATCACCTGCCGGGCATGGCGGAACCACCTATCAGACATGCCGGAACCACATGGCAATGACACTGGAAGCACCTGCCGAGCACGCCAGAACCACCTGCTCGACTCGCCAAAACCACCTGCCAGCGACGCCAGAACCACTCGGCAGACACTCCGGAATCACATGCCGGGCATTCCGGAACCACCTCTCACAGGTGCCAGAACCAAATGCTGGACACTCCGGTATCACATGCCGGGCATGCCGGAACCACCTCTCAGAGGTGCCAGAACCACATGCCGGACACTCCGGAATCACCTGCCGGGCATGCCGGAACTACCTGCTGGACATGCCGTAACCACCGGCTCGACTAGCCGGAACCATTGCCGGACATGCAAAATCACCTGCCGGCTACGCCAGAACCACTTGGCGAGCACTCCGGAATCACCTGCCGGGCATGGCGGAACCAAAACTCAGACATGCCGGAACCACATGCCAATGACACCGGAAGCACCTGCCGAGCACGCCAGAACCACCTGCTCGACTCGCCAAAACCACCCGCTGGAAACGCCAAAATCACCTGCCGGCTACGCCACAACCATTTGGTGAACTCTTCGGAATCAACAGACGGGCTGGCTCCAGAACCACTCGGCAGACACTCCGGAACCACCTGCCGGGCATGCCGGAACCACCTCTCAGAGGTGCCAGAACAACATGCCGGACACTCCGGAATCACCTGCCGGGCATGCCGGAACCATCTCTCAGACGTGCCAGAACCATATTCCGCACACGCCGGTACCACCTGCCGAGCTCGCCTGAACCACCTGCTGGACACGCCAAAATCACCTGCCGGCTACGCCAGAACCACTCGGCAGACACTCCGGAATCACCTGCCGGGCTGGCTGGAACCACCTGCCGGTCATGCCAACATCACCTTTCAGCTACGCCAGAACCACATGGCGGACAACCCGAAACACCTGTCGGGCCGGCCGGAACCACCTCTCAGACGTGCCAGAACCATGTGCCTGAGATGCCGGAACCACTCCACGAACAGACCGAAACCACCTGCCAGACACGCCTGAACCCCCTGGCGATCACGCCTGATCCACCTGCTCAACTAGCCGGAACCACCTTCCTGACATGCCAAAATCGCCTGCCAGGTATACAAGAACCACTTGGTGGACACTCCGGAATCATCTGCCGGAGATGCCAGAACCAGCTCTCAGACACACCAGAACCACGTGCCAGAGACGCCGGAAGCACCAGCTGAGCATGCCTCGCCACCTGCTCGACTCGCAAGAAACACCTGTCGGACATGCCAAAATCACCTGCCGGGTACGCCAGAAACACTTGGCGGACGCTCCGGAATCACCTGTCGGGCGTGCCGGAACCACCTCTCAGACTTGCCAGAACCATGTTCTGGACACGCCGGTACCACCTGCCGAGTATGCCGGAACCAGCTGATCCACTCCCCAGAACCACCTAGTGGACACGCCAAAATCAACTGCCGGCTACGCCAGAACCACTCGGCAGACACTCGGGAATCACAGGCCAGGCATTCCGGAACCACCTCTCAGAGGTGCCAGAACCAAATGCCGGACACTCCGGTATCACCTGCCGGGCATGCCGGAACCACCTCTCAGAGGTGCCAGAACCACATGCCGGACACTCCGGAATCACCTGCCGGGCATGCCGGAACCACCTTCTGGACTTGCCGGAACCAGCGGCTCGACTCGCCGGAACCATTGCCGGACATGCAAAATCACCTGCCAGCTACGCCAGAACCACTTGGCGAACACTCCGGAATCACCTGCCGGGCATGGCGGAACCACCTCTCAGACATGCCGGAACCACATGCCAATGACACCGGAAGCACCTGCTGAGCACGCCAGAACCACCTGCTCGACTCGCCAAAACCACCTGCTGGACACGCCAAAATCACCTGCCGGCTACGCCAGAACCACTCGGCAGACAACCCGGAATCACGTGCCGGGCTGGCTGGAACCACCTGCCGGTCACGCCAACATCACCATTCAGCTACGCCGGAACCACTTGGCGGACACTCAGGAAACACCTGTCTGGCCGGCTGGAACCACCTCTCAGAGGTGCCAGAACCACATGCCGGACACTCCGGAATCAACTGCCGGGCATGCCGGAACCACCTGCCGGACATGCCGGAACCACCGGCTCGACTCGCCGGAACCATTGCCGGACATGCCAAATCACCTGCCGGCTATGCCAGAACCACTTGGGGAACACTCCAGAATCACCTGCCGGGCATGGCGGAACCACCTCTCAGACACGCCGGAACCACATGCCAATGACACCGGAAGCACCTGCCGAGCACGCCAGAACCATCTGCTCGACTCGCCAAAACCACCTGCTGGACACGCCAAAATCACTGTCCGGCTACGTAAAAACCATTTGGTGAACACTTCGGAATCACCTGCCGGGCTGGCTGGAACCACCTGCCGGTCACGCCAACATCACCTGCCGGCTATGCCACAACCACTTGGCGGACACCATGGAAACACCTGTCGGGCCGGCCGGAACCACCTATCAGACGTGCCAGAACCATGTGCCTGAGATGCCGGAACCACACCCCGAACAGACCGAAACCACCTGCCAGACCCGCCTTAACCACCTGCCGAGCACGCCGGAACCACCTACTCGACTCGCTGGAACCACCTACCTGACACGCTACAATCACCTGCCGGGTATGCCACAACCACTTCGTGGACACTCCGGAATCATCTGCCGGACATGCCAGAACCAGCTCTCAGACACACCAGAACCACGTGCCAGACACCCCGGAAGCACCTGCTGAGCATGCCTGAGCCAAATGCTCGACTTGCAAGAAACACCTGCCAGACACGCCAAAATCACCTGCCGGGTACGCTAGAACCACGTGGCGGACACTCCGGAATCACCTGTCGGGCATGCCGGAACCAACTCTCCGACGGGCCAGAACCTCGTGCCGGTCACGCCAGAACCACCTGCCGGACACGCCGGAACCACCGGCTTGACTCGCCGGAACCACCGCCGGACATGCAAAATGACCTGCCGGCTAGGCCAGAACCACTTGACGAATACTCCGGAATCACCTGTCGGGCATGCCGGAACCACCTCTCAGACTTGCCAGAACCATGTTCCGGACACGCCGGTACCACCTGCCGAGTATGCCGGAACCACCTGATCCACTCCCCAGAACCACCTGCTGGACACGCCAGAATCACCTGCCGACTACGCCAGAACCACCCGGCAGACACTCCGGAACCACCTGCCGGGCATGCCGGAACCACCTCTCAGAGGTGCCAGAACCACATGCCGAACACTCCGGAATCACCTGCCGGGCATGCCGTAACCACCTCTCAGAGGTGCGAGAACCACATGCCGGACACTCCCGAATCACCTGCCGGGCATGGCGGAACCATCTCTCAGACGTGCCAGAACCATGTTCCGGACACGCTGGTACCACCTGCCGAGCTCGCCGGATCCACCTGCAGGACACGCCAAGATCACCTGCCAGCTACCCCAGAACCACACAGCAGACACTACGGAATCACCCGCTGGGCTTGCTTGAACCACCTTCCGGTCACGCCAACATCAACTTTCAGTTACGCCAGAACCACTTGGCGGACACTCCGGAAACACCTGTCGGGCCGGCCGGAACCACCTCTCAGACATGCCAGAACCATGTGCCTGAGATGCCGGAACCACTCCCCGAACAGACCGAAACCACCTGCCAGACCCGCCTGAACCCCCTGGCGAGCACGCCTGATCCACCTGCTCAACTAGCCGGAACCGCCTTCCTGACACGCCAAAATCACCCGCCCGCTACGCCACAACCATTTGGGGAACTCTTCGGAATCACCTGCCAGGCTGTCTCCAGAACCACTCGGCAGACACTCCGGAACCACCTGCTGGGCATGCCGGAACCACATCTCAGACATGCCGGAACCACATGCCAATGACACCGGAAGCACCGGCCAAGCACGCCAGAACCACCTGCTCGACTCGCCAAAACCACCTGCTGGACACGCCAAAATCACCTGCCGGCTACGCCAGAACCACTCGGCAGACACTCCGGAATCACGTGCCGGGCTGGCTGGAACCACCTGCCGGTCACGCCAAAATCACATTTCAGCTACGCCGGAACCACTTGGCGGACACTCCGGAAACACCTCTCCGGCCGGCCGGAACCACCTCTCAGACGTGCCAGAACCATGTGCCTGAGATGCCGGAACCACTCCCCGAACAGACCGAAACCACCTGCCAGACACGCCTGAACCCCCTGGCGAGCACGCCTCATCCACCTGCTCAACTAGCCGGAACCACCATCCTGACACGCCAAAATAACCTGCCGGCTATGCCACAACCATTTGGTGAACTCTTCGGAATCACCTGCCGGGCTGGCTGGAACCACCGGCCGGTCACGCCAACATCACCTGCCAGCTATGCAAGAACCACTTGGCGGACACCATGGAAACACCTGTCGGGCCGGCCGGAACCACCTCTGAGACGTGCCAGAACCATGAGCCTGAGATGCCGGAACCACTCCCCGTACAGACCAAAACCACCTGCCAGACACGCCTGAACCCCCTGGCGAGCACGCCTCATCCACCTGCTCAACTAGCCGGAACCAACTTCCTGACATGCCAAAATCACCTGCCAGGTATACAAGAACCACTTGGTGGACACTCCGGAATCATCTGCCGGAGATGCCAGAACCAGCTCTCAGACACACCAGAACCACGTGCCAGAGACGCCGGAAGCACCAGCTGAGCATGCTTGAGCCACCTGCTCGACTCGCAAGAAACACCTGTCGGACATGCCAAAATCACCTGCCGGGTACGCCAGAAACACTTGGCGGATGCTCCGGAATCACCTGTCGGGTGTGCCGGAACCACCTCTCAGACTTGCCAGAACCATGTTCTGGACACGCCGGTACCACCTGCCGAGTATGCCGGAACCAGCTGATCCACTCCCCAGAACAACCTAGTGGACACGCCAAAATCAACTGCCGGCTACGCCAGAACCACTCGGCAGACACTCCGGAATCACATGCCAGGCATTCCGGAACCACCTCTCAGAGGTGCCAGAACCAAATGCCAGACACTCCGGAATCACATGCCAGGCATTCCGGAAGCACCTCTCTGAGGTGCCAGAACCACATGCCGGACACTCCGGAATCACCTTCCGGGCATGACGGAACCACCTGCTGTACATGCCGGAATCACCTGCCGGACATGCCGGAACCACCGGCTCGACTCGCCGGAACCATTGCCGGACATGCAAAATCACCTGCCGGCTATGCCAGAACCACTTGGGGAACACTCCGGAATCACCTGCCGGGCATGGCGGAACCACCTATCAGACATGCCGGAACCACATGGCAATGACACTGGAAGCACCTGCCGAGCACGCCAGAACCACCTGCTCGACTCGCCAAAACCACCTGCCAGCGACGCCAGAACCACTCGGCAGACACTCCGGAATCACATGCCGGGCATTCCGGAACCACCTCTCACAGGTGCCAGAACCAAATGCTGGACACTCCGGTATCACATGCCGGGCATGCCGGAACCACCTCTCAGAGGTGCCAGAACCACATGCCGGACACTCCGGAATCACCTGCCGGGCATGCCGGAACTACCTGCTGGACATGCCGTAACCACCGGCTCGACTAGCCGGAACCATTGCCGGACATGCAAAATCACCTGCCGGCTACGCCAGAACCACTTGGCGAGCACTCCGGAATCACCTGCCGGGCATGGCGGAACCAAAACTCAGACATGCCGGAACCACATGCCAATGACACCGGAAGCACCTGCCGAGCACGCCAGAACCACCTGCTCGACTCGCCAAAACCACCCGCTGGAAACGCCAAAATCACCTGCCGGCTACGCCACAACCATTTGGTGAACTCTTCGGAATCAACAGATGGGCTGGCTCCAGAACCACTCGGCAGACACTCCGGAACCACCTGCCGGGCATGCCGGAACCACCTCTCAGAGGTGCCAGAACAACATGCCGGACACTCCGGAATCACCTGCCGGGCATGCCGGAACCATCTCTCAGACGTGCCAGAACCATATTCCGCACACGCCGGTACCACCTGCCGAGCTCGCCTGAACCACCTGCTGAACACGCCAAAATCACCTGCCGGCTACGCCAGAACCACTCGGGAGACACTCCGGAATCACCTGCCGGGCTGGCTGGAACCACCTGCCGGTCATGCCAACATCACCTTTCAGCTACGCCAGAACCACATGGCGGACAACCCGAAACACCTGTCGGGCCGGCCGCAACCACCTCTCAGACGTGCCAGAACCATGTGCCTGAGATGCCGGAACCACTCCACGAACAGACCGAAACCACCTGCCAGACCCGCCTGAACCCCCTGGTGAGCACGCCTGATCCACCTGCTCAACTAGCCGGAACCACCTTCCTGACACGCCAAAATCACCTGCCAGGTATACCAGAACCACTTGGTGGACACTCCGGAATCATCTGCCGGACATGCCAGAACCAGCTCTCAGACACACCAGAACCACGTTACAGAGACGCCGGAAGCAGCAGCTGAGCATACCTGAGCGACCTGCTCGACTCGCAAGAAACACCTGTCGGACATGCCAAAATCACCTGCCGGGTACGCCAGAAACACTTGACGGACGCTGCGGAATCACCTGTCGGGCGTGCCGGAACCACCTCTCAGACTTGCCAGAACCATGTTCCGGACACGCCGGTACCACCTGCCGAGTATGCCGGAACCAGCTGATCCACTCCCCAGAAGCACCTAGTGGACACGCCAAAATCAACTGCCGGCTACACCAGAATCACTCGGCAGACACTCCGGAATCACATGGCAGGCATTCCGGAACCACCTCTCAGAGGTGCCAGAACCAAATGCCGCAAACTCCGGTATCACCTGCCGGGCATGCCGGAACCACCTCTCAGAGGTGCCAGAACCACATGTCGGACACTCCCGAATCACCTGCCGGGCATGCTGGAACCACCTGCTGGACAAGCCGGAAGCACCTGCCGGACATGCCGGAACCACCTGCCGGACATTCCGGAACCACCGGCTCGACTCGCAGGAACCATTCCCAGACATGCAAAATCACCTGCCGGCGGTGCCAAAACCACATGCCGGACACTCCGGAATCACCTGCCGGGCATGCCGGAACCACCTGCCGGAAATGCCGGAACCACCGGCTCGACTCGCCGGAACCATTGCCGGACATGCAAAATCACCTGCCGGGTATGCCACAACCACGTGGTGGGCACTCCGGAATCATCTGCCGGACATGCCAGAACCAGCTCTCAGACACAGCAGAACCACGTGCCAGACACGCCGGAAGCACCTGCTGAGCATGCCTGAGCCAAATGCTCGACTTGCAAGAAACACCTGCAAGACACGCCAAAATCACCTGCCGGGTACGCCAGAACCACGTGGCGGACACTCCGGAATCACCTGTCGGGCATGCCGGAACCAACTCTCAGACGGGCCAGAACCTCGTGCCGGTCACGCCAGAACCACCTGCCGGACACGCCGGAACCACCGGCTCGACTCGCCGGAACCACCGCCGGACATGCAAAATGACCTGCCGGCTACGCCAGACCACTTGGCGAACACTCCGGAATCACCTGTCGGGCATGCCGGAACCGCCTCTCAGACTTGCCAGAACCATGTTCCGGACACGCCGGTACCACCTGCCGAGTATGCCGGAACCACCTGATCCACTCCCCAGAACCACATGCTGGACACGCCAGAATCACCTGCCGACTACGCCAGAACCACTCGGCAGACACTCCGGAACCACCTGCCGGGCATGCCGGAACCACCTCTCAGAGGTGCCAGAACCACATGCCGGACACTCCGGAATCACCTGCAGGGCATGCTGGAACCACCTGCCGGACATTCCGGAACGACCGGCTCGACTCTCCGGAACCATTGCCGGACATGCAAAATCACCTGCCGGCTATGCCAGAACCACTTGGCGAACACTCCAGTATCACCTGCCGGGCATGCCGGAACCACCTCTCAGAGGTGCCAGAACCACATGCCGGACAGTCCGGAATCACATGCCGGGCATTCCGGAACCACCTGCCGGACATGCCGGAACCACCGGCTCGAATCGCTGGAACCATTGCCGGACATGCAAAATCACCTGCCGGCTACGCCAGAACCACTTGGCGAACACTCTGGAATCACCTGCCGGGCATGGCGGAAAAACCTCTCAGACATGCCGGAACCACATGCCAATGACACCGGAAGCACCCGCCGTGCACGCCAGAACCCCCTGCTCGACTCGCCAAAACCACCTGCTGGACACGCCAAAATCACCTGCCGGCTACGCCAGAACCACTCGGCAGACACTCCGGAATCACATGCCAGTCATTCCGGAACCACCTCTCAGAGGTGCCAGAACCAAATGCCGGACACTCCGGTATCACCTTCCGGACATGCCGGAACCACCTCTCAGAGGTGCCAGAACCACATGCCGGACACTCCGGAATCACCTGCCGGGCATGCCGGAACCACCTGCCGGACATGCCGGAACCACCGGCTCGACTCACCGGAACCATTGCCGGACATGCAAAATCACCTGCCGGGTATGCCACAACCACGTGGTGGACACTCCGGAATCATCTGCCGGACATGCCAGAACCAGCTCTCAGACACAGCAGAACCACGTGCCAGACACGCCGGAAGCACCTGCTGAGCATGCCTGAGCCAAATGCTCGACTTACAAGAAACACCTGCCAGACACGCCAAAATCACCTGCCGGGTACGCCAGAACCACGCGGCGGACACTCCGGAATCACCTGTCGGGCATGCCGGAACCAACTCTCAGACGTGCCAGAACCTTGTGCCGGTCACGCCAGAACCACCTGCCGGACAGACTGGAAACACCTGCCGGACACGCCGGAACCACCGGCTCGACTCGCCGGAACCACCGCCGGACATGCAAAATGACCTGCCGGCTACGCCAGACCCACTTGGCGAACACTCCGGAATCACCTGTCGGGCATGCCGGAAGCACCTCTCAGACTTGCCAGAACCATGTTCCTGACACGCCGGTACCACCTGCCAAGTATGCCGGAACCACATGATCCACTCCCCTGAACCACCTGCTGGACACGGCAGAATCACCTGCCGGCTATGCCAGAACCACTCGGCAGACACTCCGGAACCACCTGCCGGGCATGCCGGAACCACCTCTCAGAGGTGCCAGAACCACATGCCGGACACTCCGGAATCACCTGCCGGGCATGCCGGAACCATCTCTCAGAGGTGCCAGAACCATGTTCCGGACACGCCGGTACCACCTGCCGAGCTCGCCGGAACCACCTGCTGGACACGCCAAAATCACCTGCCGGCTACGCCAGAACCACTCGGCAGACACTCCGGAATCACCTGCCGGGCTGGCTGGAACCACCTGCCGGTCACGCCAACATCACCTGCCAGCTACGCCAGAACCACTTGGCGGACACCATTTAAACACCTGTCGGGCCGGCCGGAACCACCTATCAGACGTGCCAGAACCATGTGCCTGAGATGCCGGAACCACACCCCGAACAGACCGAAACCACCTGCCAGACCCACCTGAACCCCCTGGCGAGCACGCCTGATCCACCTGCTCAACTAGCCGGAACCACCATCCTGACACGCCAAAATAACCTGCCGGCTATGCCACAACCATTTGGTGAACTCTTCGGAATCACCTGCCGGGCTGGCTGGAACCACCGGCCGGTCACGCCAACATCACCTGCCAGCTATGCAAGAACCACTTGGCGGACACCATGGAAACACCTGTCGGGCCGGCCGGAACCACCTCTCAGACGTGCCAGAACCATGAACCTGAGATGCCAGAACCACTCCCCGAACAGACCGAAACCACCTGCCAGACACGCCTGAACACCCTGGCGATCACGCCTGATCCACCTGCTCAACTAGCCGGAACCAACTTCCTGACATGCCAAAATCACCTGCCAGGTATACAAGAACCACTTGGTGGACACTCCGGAATCATCTGCCGGAGATGCCAGAACCAGCTCTCAGACACACCAGAACCACGTGCCAGAGACGCCGGAAGCACCAGCTGAGCATGCCTCGCCACCTGCTCGACTCGCAAGAAACACCTGTCGGACATGCCAAAATCACCTGCCGGGTACGCCAGAAACACTTGGCGGACGCTCCGGAATCACCTGTCGGGCGTGCCGGAACCACCTCTCAGACTTGCCAGAACCATGTTCTGGACACGCCGGTACCACCTGCCGAGTATGCCGGAACCAGCTGATCCACTCCCCAGAACCACCTAGTGGACACGCCAAAATCAACTGCCGGCTACGCCAGAACCACTCGGCAGACACTCGGGAATCACAGGCCAGGCATTCCGGAACCACCTCTCAGAGGTGCCAGAACCAAATGCCGGACACTCCGGTATCACCTGCCGGGCATGCCGGAACCACCTCTCAGAGGTGCCAGAACCACATGCCGGACACTCCGGAATCACCTGCCGGGCATGCCGGAACCACCTTCTGGACTTGCCGGAACCAGCGTCTCGACTCGCCGGAACCATTGCCGGACATGCAAAATCACCTGCCGGCTACGCCAGAACCACTTGGCGAACACTCCGGAATCACCTGCCGGGCATGGCGGAACCACCTCTCAGACATGCCGGAACCACATGCCAATGACACCGGAAGCACCTGCTGAGCACGCCAGAACCACCTGCTCGACTCGCCAAAACCACCTGCTGGACACGCCAAAATCACCTGCCGGCTACGCCAGAACCACTCGGCAGACACTCCGGAATCACGTGCCGGGCTGGCTGGAACCACCTGCCGGTCACGCCAACATCACCATTCAGCTACGCCGGAACCACTTGGCGGACACTCAGGAAACACCTGTCTGGCCGGCCGGAACCACCTCTCAGAGGTGCCAGAACCACATGCCGGACACTCCGGAATCAACTGCCGGGCATGCCGGAACCACCTGCCGGACATGCCGGAACCACCGGCTCGACTCGCCGGAACCATTGCCGGACATGCCAAATCACCTGCCGGCTATGCCAGAACCACTTGGGGAACACTCCAGAATCACCTGCCGGGCATGGCGGAACCACCTCTCAGACACGCCGGAACCACATGCCAATGACACCGGAAGCACCTGCCGAGCACGCCAGAACCATCTGCTCAACTCGCCAAAACCACCTGCTGGACACGCCAAAATCACTGTCCGGCTACGTAAAAACCATTTGGTGAACACTTCGGAATCACCTGCCGGGCTGGCTGGAACCACCTGCCGGTCACGCCAACATCACCTGCCGGCTTTGCCACAACCACTTGGCGGACACCATGGAAACACCTGTCGGGCCGGCCGGAACCACCTATCAGACGTGCCAGAACCATGTGCCTGAGATGCCGGAACCACACCCCGAACAGACCGAAACCACCTGCCAGACACCCCTGAACCACCTGCCGAGCACGCCGGAACCACCTACTCGACTCGCTGGAACCACCTACCTGACACGCTACAATCACCTGCCGGGTATGCCACAACCACTTCGTGGACACTCCGGAATCATCTGCCGGACATGCCAGAACCAGCTCTCAGACACACCAGAACCACGTGCCAGACACCCCGGAAGCACCTGCTGAGCATGCCTGAGCCAAATGCTCGACTTGCAAGAAACACCTGCCAGACACGCCAAAATCACCTGCCGGGTACGCTAGAACCACGTGGCGGACACTCCGGAATCACCTGTCGGGCATGCCGGAACCAACTCTCCGACGGGCCAGAACCTCGTGCCGGTCACGCCAGAACCACCTGCCGGACACGCCGGAACCACCGGCTTGACTCGCCGGAACCACCGCCGGACATGCAAAATGACCTGCCGGCTAGGCCAGAACCACTTGACGAATACTCCGGAATCACCTGTCGGGCATGCCGGAACCGCCTCTCAGACTTGCCAGAACCATGTTCCGGACACGCCGGTACCAACTGCCGAGCATGCCGGAACCACCTGATCCACTCCCCAGAACCACCTAGTGGACACGCCAAAATCAACTGCCGGCTACGCCAGAACGACTCGGCAGAACTCCGGAATCACAGGCCAGGCATTCCGGAACCACCTCTCAGAGGTGCCAGAACCAAATGCCGGACACTCCGGTATCACCTGCCGGGCATGCCGGAACCACCTCTCAGAGGTGCCAGAATCACATGCCGGACACTCCGGAATCACCTGCCGGGCATGCTGGAACCACGTGCTGGACATGCCGAAACCACCTGCCGGACATGCCGGAACCTCCTGCCGGACATTCCGGAACCACTGGCTCGACTCACCGGAACCATTGCCGGACATGCCAAATCACCTGCCGGCTACGCCAGAACCACTTGGCGAACACTCCGATATCACCTGCCGGGCATGCCGGAACCACCTCTCAGAGGTGCCAGAACCACATGCCGGACACTCCGGAATCACCTGCCGGGCATGCCGGAACCACCTGCCGGACATGCCGGAACCACCGGCTCGACTCGCCGGAACCATTGCCGGACATGCAAAATCACCTGCCGGCTACGCCACAACCATTTGGTGAACACTTCGGAATCACCTGCCGGGCTGGCTGGAACCACCTGCCGGTCACGCCAACATCACCTGCCGGCTATGCCACAACCACTTGGCGGACACCATGGAAACACCTGTCGGGCTGGCCGGAACCACCTATCAGATGTGCCAGAACCATGTGCCTGAGATGCCGGAACCACACCCCGAACAGACCGAAACCACCTGCAAGACCCGCCTGAACCACCTGCCGAGCACGCCGGAACCACCTACTCGACTCGCTGGAACCACCTACCTGACACGCTAAAATCATCTGCCGGTTATGCCACAACCACTTGCTGGACACTCCGGAATCATCTGCTGGACATGCCAGATCCAGCTCTCAGACACACCAGAACCACGTGCCAGACACGCCGGAAGCACCTGCTGAGCATGCCTGAGCCAAATGCTCGACTTGCAAGAAACACCTGCCAGACACGCCAAAATCACCTGCCGGGCACGTCAGAACCACGTGGCGGACACTCCGGAATCACCTGTCGGGCATGCCGGAACCAACTCTCAGACGTGCCAGAACATCGAGCCGGTCACGCTAGAACCACCTGCCGGACACGCCGGAACCACCGGCTCGACTCGCCGGAACCACAGCCGGACATGCAAAATGACCTGCCGGCTACGCCAGAACCACTTGGCGAACACTCCGGAATCACCTGCCGGGCGTGCCGGAACCAGCTGATCCAATCCCCAGAACCACCTTGTGGACACGCTAAAATCAACTGCCGGCTACGCCAGAACCACTCGGCAGACACTCCGGAATCACATGCCAGGCATTCCGGAACCACCTCTCAGAGGTGCCAGAACCAAAGGCCGGACACTCCGGTATCACCTGCCGGCCATGCAGGAACCACCTCTCAGAGGTGCCAGAACCACATGCCGGACACTCCAGAATCACCTGCCGGGCATGCTGGAACCACGTGCTGGACATGCCGGAACCACCTGCCGGACATGCCTGAACCACCTACCGGACATTCCGGAACCACCGGCTCGACTCGCCGGAACCATTGCCAGACATGCAAAATCACCTGCCGGCTACGCCAGAACCACATGGCGAACAATCCGGTATCACCTGCCGGGCATGCCGGAACCACCTCTCAGAGGTGCCAGAACCACATGCAGGACACTCCGGAATCACCTGCCGGGCATGCCGGAACCAACTCTCAGACGTGCCAGAACCTCGTGCCGGACACGCCAGAACCACCTGCCAGACAGACCGGAAACACCTGCTGGACACGCCGGAACCACCGGCTCTATTCGCAGGAACCTCCGCCGGACATGCAAAATGACCTGCCGGCTACGCCAGAACTACTTGGCGAACACTCCGGAATCACCTGTCGGGCATGCCAGAAGCACCTCTCAGACTTGCCAGGACCATGTTCCTGACACGCCGGTACCACCTGCCGAGTATGCCAGAACCACATGATCCACTCCCCAGAACCACCTGCTGGACACGCCAGAATCACCTGCCGGCTACGCCAGAACCACTCGGTAGACACTCGGGAACCACCTGCCGGGCGTGCCGGAACCACCTCTCAGAGGTGCCAGAACCACATGCCGGACACTCCGGAATCACCTGCCGGGCATGCCGGAACAATCACTCAGACGTGCCAGAACCATGTTCCGGACACGCCGGTACCACCTGCCGAGCTCACCGGAACCACCTGCTGGACACGCCAAAATCACCTGCCGGCTACGCCAGAACCACTCGGCAGACACTCCGGAATCACCTGGGGGCTGGCTGGAACCACCTGCCGGTCACGCCAACATCACCTTTCAGCTACGCCAGAACCACTTGGCGGACACTACGGAAACACCTGTCGGGCCAGCAGCAACCACCTCTCAGAAGTGCCAGAACCATGTGCCTGAGATGCCGGAACCACTCCCCGAACAGACCGAAACCACCTGCCAGACCAGCCTGAACCCACTGGCGAGCACGCCTGATCCACCTGCTCAACTAGCCGGAACGACCTTCCTGACACGCCAAAATAACCTGCCGGCTACGCCACAAGCATTTGGTGAACTGTTCGGAATCACCTGCCGGGCTGGGTCCAGAACCCCTCGGCAGACTCTCCGGAACCACCTACCAGGCATGCCGGAACCACCTCTCAGACATGCCGGAACCACATGCCAATGACACCGGAAGCACCTGCCGAGCACGCCAGAACCACCTGCTCGACTCGCCAAAACCACCTGCTGCACACGCCAAAATCACCTGCCGGCTACGCCATAACCATTTGGTGAACTCTTCGGAATCACCTGCCGGGCTTGCTGGAACCACCTGCCGGTCACGCCAACATCATCTTTCAGCTATGCCAGAACCACTTGGCGGACACCATGGAAACACCTGTCGGGCCGGCCGGAACCACCTCTCAGACGTGCCAGAACCATGAGCCTGAGATGCCGGAACCACTCCCCGAACAGACCGAAACCACCTGCCAGACACGCCTGAACCCCCTGGCGAGCACGCCTGATCCACCTGCTCAATTAGCCGGAACCACCTTCCTGACACGCCAAAATCACCTGCCAGGTATACAAGAACCACTTGGTGGACACTCTGGAATCATCTGCCGGAGATGCCAGAACCACCTCTCAGAGATGCCAGAACCACATGCCGGACACTCCGGAACCACCTGCCGGGCATGCCGGAACCATCTCTCAGACGTGCCAGAACCATGTTCCGGACATGCCGGAACCAACTGCCGAGCTCGGCGGAACCACCAGCTGTACACGCCAAAATCGCCAGCCGGCTACGCCAGAACCATTCAGCAGACACTCCGGAATCACCTGCCGGCCTGGCTGGAACCACCTGTCGGTCACGCCAACATCACCCTTCTGCTACGCCGGAACCACTAGGCGGACACTCTGGAACCACCTGTAGGGCCGGCCGGAACCACATCTCAGACGTGCCAGAACCATGTGCCTGAGATGCCGGAACCACACCCCGAACTGACCGAAACAACCTGCCAGACCCGCCTGAACCCCCTGGCGAGCACGCCTGATCCACCTGCTCAACTAGCCGGAACCACCTTCCAGACAGGCCAAAAACACCTGCCAGGTCTACCCTAACCACTTGGTGGACACTCCGGAATCATCTGCCAGAAATGCCAGAACCAGCCCTCTGACACACCAGAACCACGTGCCGGACACGCCGGAAGCACCTGCTGATAATGCCTGAGCCACATGCTCGACTTGAAAGAAACAAATGCCAGACACGCCAAAATCACCTGCAGGGTACGCCAGAACCACGTGGCGGACTCTCCGGAATCACCTGTCGGGCATGCCGGAACCAACTCTCAGACGTGCCAGAACCTCGTGCCGGACACGCCAGAACCACCTGCCTGACAGACCGGAAACACCTGCCGGACACGCCGGAACCACCGGCTTGACTCGCCGGAACCACCGCCGGACATGCAAAATGACCTGCAAGCTACGCCAGAACCACTTGGCGAACACTCCGGAATCACCTGTCGGGCATGCCGGAACCACCTCTCAGACTTGCCAGAACCATGTTCCGGACACGCCGGTACCACCTGCCGAGTATGCCGGGACCACCTGATCCACTCCCCAGAACCACCTGCTGGACACGCCAGAATCACCTGCCGGCTACGCCAGAACCACTCAGCAGACACTCCGGAACCACCTGCTGGGCATGCCGGAACCACCTCTCAGAGGTGCCAGAACCACATGCCGGACACTCCGGAATGACCTGCCGGGCATGCCGGAACCACCTCTCAGACGTGCCAGAACCATGTGCCTGAGATGCCGGAACCACACCCCGAACAGACCGAAACAACCTGCCAGACCCGCCTGAACCCACTGGCTAGCACGCCTGATCCACCTGCTCAACTAGCCGGAACCACCTTCCTGACACGCCAAAATCACCTGCCAGGTATACCAGAACCACTTGGTGGACACTCCGGAATCATCTGCCGGACATGCCAGAACCAGCTCTCAGACACACCAGAACCACGTGCCAGAGACGCCGGAAGAACCAGCTGAGCATGCCTGAGCCACCTACTCGACTCGCAAGAAACACCTGTCGGACATGCCAAAATCACCTGCCGGGTATGCCAGAAACACTTGGCGGACGCTACGGAATCACCTGTCGGGCGTGCCGGAACCACCTCTCAGACTTGCCACAACCATGTTCTGGACACGCTGGTACCACCTGCCGAGTATGCCGGAACCAGCTGATCCACACCCCAGAACCACCTAGTGGACACGCCAAAATCAACTGCCTGCTACGCCGGAACCACCGGCTCGACTCGCCGGAACCACCGCCGGACATGCAAAATCACCTGCCGGCTACCCCAGAACCACTTGGCGAACACTCCGGAATCACCTGCCGGGCATGGCGGAACCACCTCTCAGACATGCCGGAACCAAATGCCAATGACACCGGAAGCACCTGCCGAGCACGCCAGAACCACCTGCTCGACTCGCCAAAACCACCTGCTGGACACGCCAAAATCACCTGCCGGCTACGCCACAACCATTTGGTGAACTCTTCGGAATCACCTGCCGGGCTGGCTAGAAACACCTGCCGGTCACGCCAACATCACCTGCCAGCTATGCCAGAACCACTTGGCGGACACCATGGACACACCTGTCGGGCCGTCCTGAACCACCTATCAGACGTGCCAGAACCATGTGCCTGAGATGCCGGAAACACACCCCTAAAAGACCGAAACCACCTGCCATACCCGCCTAAACCAACTGCCGAGCACGCCGGAACCACCTACTCGACTCGCTGGAACCACCTACCTGACACGCTAAAATCACCTGCTGGGTATGCCACAACTACTTGGTGGACACTCCGGAATCATCTGCCGGACATGCCAGAACCAGCTCTCAGACACACCAGAACCACATGCCGGACAGGCCGTAAGGACCTGCTGATCATGCCTGAGCCACATGCTCGACTTGCCAGAAACACCTGCCAGTCACGCCAAAATGACCTGCCGGGTACGCCAGAACCACGTGGCGGACACTCCGGAATCACCTGTCGGGCATGCCGGAACCAACTCTCAGACGTGCCAGAATCTTGTGGCGGACACGCCAGAGCCACCTGCCGGAAAGTCCGGGAACACCTGCTGCACACGCCAGAACCACCCGGCAGACACTCCGGAATCACATGCCAGGCATCCCGGAACCACCTCTCAGAGGTGCCAGAACCAAATGCCGGACACTCTGGTATCACCTGCCGGGCATGCCGGAAGCACCTCTCAGAGGTGCCAGAACCACATGCCGGACACTCCGGAATCACCTGTCGGGCATGCCGGAACCAACTCTCAGTCGTGCCATAACCTCGTGCCGTTAACGCCAGAACCACCTGCCGGACAGACCGGAAACACCTGCTGGACACGCCGGAACCACCGGCTCGACTCGCCGGAACCACCGCCGGACATGCAAAATGACCTGCCGGCTACGCCAGAACCACTTGGCGAACACTCCGGAATCACCTGTGGGGCATACCGGAACCACCTCTCAGACTTGCCAAAACCATGTTCCGGACACGCCGGCACCACCTGCCTAGTAAGCCAGAACCACCTGATCCACTCCCCAGAACCACCTGCTGGATACGCCAGAATCACCTGCCGGCTACTCCAGAACCACTCGGCAGACACTCCGTAGCCAACTGCTGGGCATGCCGGAACCACCTCTCAGAGGTGCCAGAACCACATGCCGGACACTCCAGAATCACCTGCCGGGCATGCCGGAACCATCTCTCATACGTGCCAGAACCATGTTCCAGACATGCCGGAACCACCTGCCGAGCTCGCCGGAACCACCAGCTGGACACGCCAAAATCACCTGCCAGCTACGCCAGAACCATTCAGCAGACACTCCGGAATCACCTGCAGGGCTGGCTGGAACCACCTCTCGGTCATGCCAACATCACCTTTCAGCTACGCCGGAACCACTAGGAGGACACTCCGGAAACACCTCTCCGGCCGGCCGGAACCACCTCTCAGACGTGCCAGAACCATGTGCCTGAGATGCCGGAACCACACCCCGAACTGACCGAAACAACCTGCCAGACCCGCCTGAACCCCCTGGCGAGCACGCCTCATCCACCTGCTCAACTAGCCGGAACCAACTTCCTGACATGCCAAAATCACCTGCCAGGTATACAAGAACCACTTGGTGGACACTCCGGAATCATCTGCCGGAGATGCCAGAACCAGCTCTCAGACACACCAGAACCACGTGCCAGAGACGCCGGAAGCACCAGCTGAGCATGCCTCGCCACCTGCTCGACTCGCAAGAAACACCTGTCGGACATGCCAAAATCACCTGCCGGGTACGCCAGAAACACTTGGCAGACGCTCCGGAACCACCTGTCGGGCATGCCGGAACCACCTCTCAGACTTGCCAGAACCATGTTCTGGACACGCCGGTACCACCTGTCGAGTATGCCGGAACCATCTGATCCACACCCCAGAACCACCTAGTGGACACGCCAAAATCAACTGCCGGCTACGCCAGAACCACTCGGCAGACACTCCGGAATCACATGCCAGGCATTCCGGAACCACCTCTCAGAGGTGCCAGAACCAAATACCGGACACTCCGGAATCACATGACAGGCATTCCGGAACCACCTCTCTGAGGTGCCAGAACCACATGCCTGACACTCCGGAATCACCTGCCGGGCATGACGGAACCACCTGCTGTACATGCCGGAATCACCTGCCGGACATGCCGGAACCACCGGCTCGAATCGCCGGAACCATTGCCGGACATGCCAAATCACCTGCCGGCTATGCCAGAACCACTTGGGGAACACTCCGGAATCACCTGCCGGGCATGGCGGAACCACCTCTCAGACATGCCGGAACCACATGGCAATGACACTGGAAGCACCTGCCGAGCACGCCAGAACCACCTGCTCGACTCGCCAAAACCACCTGCCGGCTATGCCAGAACCAATCGGCAGACACTCCGGAATCACATGCCGGGCATTCCGGAACCACCTCTCACAGGTGCCAGAACCAAATGCTGGACACTCCGGTATCACATGCAGGGCATGCCGGAACCACCTCTCAGAGGTGCCAGAACCACATGCCGGACACTCCGGAATCACCTGCCGGGCATGCCGGAACCACCAGCTGGACATGCCGGAACCACCGACTCGACTAGCCGGAACCATTGCCGGACATGCAAAATCACCTGCCGGCTACGCCAGAACCACTTGGCGAACACTCCGGAATCACCTGCCGGGCATGGCGGAACCACCTCTCAGATATGCCGGAACCACATGCCAATGACACCAGAAGCACCTGCCGATCACGCCAGAACCACCTGCTCGACTCGCCTAAACCACCCGCTGGACACGCCAAAATCACCTGCCGGCTACGCCAGAACCACTCGGCAGACACTCCAAAATCACCTGCCGGGCTGGCTGGAACCACCTGCCGGTCACACCAAAATCACCTTTCATCTACGCCAGAACCACTTGGCGGACACTCCGGAAACACCTGTCGGGCCGGCTGCAACCACCTCTCAGACGTGCCAGAACCATGTGCCTGAGATGCGGGAACCACTCCCCGAATAGACCGAAACCACCTGCCAGACCCGCCTGAACCCCCTGGCGAGCACGCCTGATCCACCTGCTCAACTAGCCGGAACCACCTTCCTGACACGCTAAAATCACCTGCCAGGTATACCAGAACCACTTGGTAGACACTCTGGAATCATCTGCCGGACATGCCAGAACCAGCTCTCAGACACACCAGAACCACGTGCCAGAGACGCCGGAAGCACCAGCTGAGCATGCCTGAGCCACCTGCTCGACTCGCAAGAAACACCTGTCGGACATGCCAAAATCACCTGCCGGGTACGCCAGAAACACTTGGCGGACGCTCCGGAATCACCAGTCGGGCGTGCCGGAACCACCTCTCAGACTTGCCAGAACCATGTTCTGGACACGCCGGTACCACCTGCCGAGTAAGCCGGAACCAGCTGATCCAGTCCCCAGAACCACCTAGTGGACACGCCAAAATCAACTGCCGGCTACGCCAGAACGACTCGGCAGAACTCCGGAATCACAGGCCAGGCATTCCGGAACCACCTCTCAGAGGTGCCAGAACCAAATGCCGGACACTCCGGTATCACCTGCCGGGCATGCCGGAACCACCTCTGAGAGGTGCCAGAATCACATGCCGGACACTCCGGAATCACCTGCCGGGCATGCTGGAACCACGTGCTGGACATGCCGAAACCACCTGCCGGACATGCCGGAACCTCCTGCCGGACATTCCGGAACCACTGGCTCGACTCACCGGAACCATTGCCGGACATGCCAAATCACCTGCCGGCTACGCCAGAACCACTTGGCGAACACTCCGATATCACCTGCCGGGCATGCCGGAACCACCTCTCAGAGGTGCCAGAACCACATGCCGGACACTCCGGAATCACCTGCCGGGCATGCCGGAACCACCTGCCGGACATGCCGGAACCACCGGCTCGACTCGCCGGAACCATTGCCGGACATGCAAAATCACCTGCCGGCTACGCCACAACCATTTGGTGAACACTTCGGAATCACCTGCCGGGCTGGCTGGAACCACCTGCCGGTCACGCCAACATCACCTGCCGGCTATGCCACAACCACTTGGCGGACACCATGGAAACACCTGTCGGGCTGGCCGGAACCACCTATCAGATGTGCCAGAACCATGTGCCTGAGATGCCGGAACCACACCCCGAACAGACCGAAACCACCTGCAAGACCCGCCTGAACCACCTGCCGAGCACGCCGGAACCACCTACTCGACTCGCTGGAACCACCTACCTGACACGCTAAAATCATCTGCCGGTTATGCCACAACCACTTGCTGGACACTCCGGAATCATCTGCTGGACATGCCAGATCCAGCTCTCAGACACACCAGAACCACGTGCCAGACACGCCGGAAGCACCTGCTGAGCATGCCTGAGCCAAATGCTCGACTTGCAAGAAACACCTGCCAAACACGCCAAAATCACCTGCCGGGCACGTCAGAACCACGTGGCGGACACTCCGGAATCACCTGTCGGGCATGCCGGAACCAACTCTCAGACGTGCCAGAACATCGTGCCGGTCACGCTAGAACCACCTGCCGGACACGCCGGAACCACCGGCTCGACTCGCCGGAACCACAGCCGGACATGCAAAATGACCTGCCGGCTACGCCAGAACCACTTGGCGAACACTCCGGAATCACCTGCCGGGCGTGCCGGAACCAGCTGATCCAATCCCCAGAACCACCTTGTGGACACGCTAAAATCAACTGCCGGCTACGCCAGAACCACTCGGCAGACACTCCGGAATCACATGCCAGGCATTCCGGAACCACCTCTCAGAGGTGCCAGAACCAAAGGCCGGACACTCCGGTATCACCTGAGGGCCATGCAGGAACCACCTCTCAGAGGTGCCAGAACCACATGCCGGACACTCCAGAATCACCTGCCGGGCATGCTGGAACCACGTGCTGGACATGCCGGAACCACCTGCCGGACATGCCTGAACCACCTACCGGACATTCCGGAACCACCGGCTCGACTTGCCGGAACCATTGCCAGGCATGCAAAATCACCTGCCGGCTACGCCAGAACCACATGGCGAACAATCCGGTATCACCTGCCGGGCATGCCGGAACCACCTCTCAGAGGTGCCAGAACCACATGCAGGACACTCCGGAATCACCTGCCGGGCATGCCGGAACCAACTCTCAGACGTGCCAGAACCTCGTGCCGGACACGCCAGAACCACCTGCCTGACAGACCGGAAACACCTGCTGGACACGCCGGAACCACCGGCTCGACTCGCAGGAACGTCCGCCGGGCATGCAAAATGACCTGCCGGCTACGCCAGAACCACTTGGCGAACACTCCGGAATCACCTGTCGGGCATGCCAGAAGCACCTCTCAGACTTGCCAGGACCATGTTCCTGACACGCCGGTACCACCTGCCGAGTATGCCGGAACCACATGATCCACTCCCCAGAACCACCTGCTGGACACGCCAGAATCACCTGCCGGCTACGCCAGAACCACTCGGTAGACACTCGGGAACCACCTGCCGGGCGTGCCGGAACCACCTCTCAGAGGTGCCAGAACCACATGCCGGACACTCCGGAATCACCTGCCGGGCATGCCGGAACAATCACTCAGACGTGCCAGAACCATGTTCCGGACACGCCGGTACCACCTGCCGAGCTCGCCGGAACCACCTGCTGGACACGCCAAAATCACCTGCCGGCTGCGCCAGAACCACTCGGCAGACACTCCGGAATCACCTGCGGGCTGGCTGGAACCACCTGCCGGTCACGCCAACATCACCTTTCAGCTACGCCAGAACCACTTGGCGGACACTACGGAAACACCTGTCGGGCCAGCAGCAACCACCTCTCAGAAGTGCCAGAACCATGTGCCTGAGATGCCGGAACCACTCCACGAACAGACCGAAACCACCTGCCAGACCAGCCTGAACCCACTGGCGAGCACGCCTGATCCACCTGCTCAACTAGCCGGAACGACCTTCCTGACACGCCAAAATAACCTGCCGGCTACGCCACAAGCATTTGGTGAACTCTTCGGAATCACCTGCCGGGCTGGCTCCAGAACCCCTCGGCAGACTCTCCGGAACCACCTACCAGGCATGCCGGAACCACCTCTCAGACATGCCGGAACCACATGCCAATGACACCGGAAGCACCTGCCGAGCACGCCAGAACCAACTGCTCGACTCGCCAAAACCACCTGCTGCACACGCCAAAATCACCTGCCGGCTACGCCACAACCATTTGGTGAACTCTTCGGAATCACCTGCTGGGCTTGCTGGAACCACCTGCCGGTCACGCCAACATCATCTTTCAGCTATGCCAGAACCACTTGGCGGACACCATGGAAACACCTGTCGGGCCGGCCGGAACCACCTCTCAGACGTGCCAGAACCATGAGCCTGAGATGCCGGAACCACTCCCCGAACAGACCGAAACCACCTGCCAGACACGCCTGAACCCCCTGGCGAGCACGCCTGATCCACCTGCTCAATTAGCCGGAACCACCTTCCTGACACGCCAAAATCACCTGCCAGGTATACAAAAACCACTTGGTGGACACTCTGGAATCATCTGCCAGAGATGCCAGAACCAGCTCTCAGAGGTGCCAGAACCACATGCCGGACACTCCGGAACCACCTGCCGGGCATGCCGGAACCATCTCTCAGACGTGCCAGAACCATGTTCCGGACATGCCGGAACCAACTGCCGAGCTCGGCGGAACCACCAGCTGTACACGCCAAAATCACCAGCCGGCTACGCCAGAACCATTCAGCAGACACTCCGGAATCACCTGCCGGCCTGGCTGGAACCACCTGTCGGTCACGCCAATATCACCCTTCTGCTACGCCGGAACCACTAGGCGGACACTCTGGAACCACCTGTAGGGCCGGCCGGAACCACATCTCAGACGTGCCATAACCATGTGCCTGAGATGCCGGAACCACACCCCGAACTGACCGAAACAACCTGCCAGACCCGCCTGAACCCCCTGGCGAGCACGCCTGATCCACCTGCTCAACTAGCCGGAACCACCTTCCAGACAGGCCAAAAACACCTGCCAGGTCTACCCTAACCACTTGGTGGACACTCCGGAATCATCTGCCAGAAATGCCAGAACCAGCCCTCTGACACACCAGAACCACGTGCCGGACACGCCGGAAGCACCTGCTGATAATGCCTGAGCCACATGCTCGACTTGAAAGAAACAAATGCCAGACACGCCAAAATCACCTGCAGGGTACGCCAGAACCACGTGGCGGACTCTCCGGAATCACCTGTCGGGCATGCCGGAACCAACTCTCAGACGTGCCAGAACCTCGTGCCGGACACGCCAGAACCACCTGCCTGACAGACCGGAAACACCTGCCGGACACGCCGGAACCAATGGCTTGACTCGCCGGAACCACCGCCGGACATGCAAAATGACCTGCAAGCTACGCCAGAACCACTTGGCGAACACTCCGGAATCACCTGTCGGGCATGCCGGAACCACCTCTCAGACTTGCCAGAACCATGTTCCGGACACGCCGGTACCACCTGCCGAGTATGCCGGGACCACCTGATCCACTCCCCAGAACCACCTGCTGGACACGCCAGAATCACCTGCCGGCTACGCCAGAACCACTCAGCAGACACTCCGGAACCACCTGCTGGGCATGCCGGAACCACCTCTCAGAGGTGCCAGAACCACATGCCGGACACTCCGGAATGACCTGCCGGGCATGCCGGAACCACCTCTCAGACGTGCCAGAACCATGTGCCTGAGATGCCGGAACCACACCCCGAACAGACCGAAACAACCTGCCAGACCCGCCTGAACCCACTGGCTAGCACGCCTGATCCACCTGCTCAACTAGCCGGAACCACCTTCCTGACACGCCAAAATCACCTGCCAGGTATACCAGAACCACTTGGTGGACACTCCGGAATCATCTGCCGGACATGCCAGAACCAGCTCTCAGACACACCAGAACCACGTGCCAGAGACGCCGGAAGCACCAGCTGAGCATGCCT
Organism: Equus przewalskii; assembly: GCF_037783145.1. Classification (NCBI taxonomy): domain Eukaryota; kingdom Metazoa; phylum Chordata; class Mammalia; order Perissodactyla; family Equidae; genus Equus; species Equus przewalskii. The sequence continues at coordinate 59,036 of NW_027227943.1, forward strand.
GAGCCACCTACTCGACTCGCAAGAAACACCTGTCGGACATGCCAAAATCACCTGCCGGGTATGCCAGAAACACTTGGCGGACGCTACGGAATCACCTGTCGGGCGTGCCGGAACCACCTCTCAGACTTGCCACAACCATGTTCTGGACACGCTGGTACCACCTGCCGAGTATGCCGGAACCAGCTGATCCACACCCCAGAACCACCTAGTGGACACGCCAAAATCAACTGCCTGCTACGCCGGAACCACCGGCTCGACTCGCCGGAACCACCGCCGGACATGCAAAATCACCTGCCGGCTACCCCAGAACCACTTGGCGAACACTCCGGAATCACCTGCCGGGCATGGCGGAACCACCTCTCAGACATGCCGGAACCAAATGCCAGTGACACCGGAAGCACCTGCCGAGCACGCCAGAACCACCTGCTCGACTCGCCAAAACCACCTGCTGGACACGCCAAAATCACCTGCCGGCTACGCCACAACCATTTGGTGAACTCTTCGGAATCACCTGCCGGGCTGGCTAGAACCACCTGCCGGTCACGCCAACATCAGCTGCCAGCTATGCCAGAACCACTTGGCGGACACCATGGACACACCTGTCGGGCCGTCCTGAACCACCTATCAGACGTGCCAGAACCATGTGCCTGAGATGCCGGAACCACTCCCCTAAAAGACCGAAACCACCTGCCATACCCGCCTAAACCAACTGCCGAATACGCCGGAACCACCTACTCGACTCGCTGGAACCACCTACCTGACACGCTAAAATCACCTGCTGGGTATGCCACAACTACTTGGTGGACACTCCGGAATCATCTGCCGGACATGCCAGAACCAGCTCTCAGACACACCAGAACCACATGCCGGACAGGCCGTAAGGACCTGCTGATCATGCCTGAGCCACATGCTCGACTTGCCAGAAACACCTGCCAGGCACGCCAAAATGACCTGCCGGGTACGCCAGAACCACGTGGCGGACACTCCGGAATCACCTGTCGGGCATGCCGGAACCAACTCTCAGACGTGCCAGAACCTTGTGGCGGACACGCCAGAACCACCTGCCGGAAAGTCCGGGAACACCTGCTGCACACGCCAGAACCACCCGGCAGACACTCCGGAATCACATGCCAGGCATCCCGGAACCACCTCTCAGAGGTGCCAGAACCAAATGCCGGACACTCTGGTATCACCTGCCGGGCATGCCGGAACCAACTCTCAGTCGTGCCATAACCTCGTGCCGTTAACGCCAGAACCACCTGCCGGACAGACCGGAAACACCTGCTGGACACGCCGGAACCACCGGCTCGACTCGCCGGAACCACCGCCGGACATGCAAAATGACCTGCCGGCTACGCCAGAACCACTTGGCGAACACTCCGGAATCACCTGTGGGGCATACCGGAACCACCTCTCAGACTTGCCAAAACAATGTTCCGGACACGCCGGCACCACCTGCCTAGTAAGCCAGAACCACCTGATCCACTCCCCAGAACCACCTGCTGGATACGCCAGAATCACCTGCCGGCTACTCCAGAACCACTCGGCAGACACTCCGTAGCCAACTGCTGGGCATGCCGGAACCACCTCTCAGAGGTGCCAGAACCACATGCCGGACACTCCAGAATCACCTGCCGGGCATGCCGGAACCACCTCTCAGACGTGCCAGAACCATGAGCCTGAGATGCCGGAACCACTCCCCGAACTGACCGAAACCACCTGCCAGACCCGCCTGAACCCCCTGGCGAGCACGCCTGATCCACCTGCTCAACTAGCCGGAACCACCTTCCTGACACGCCAAAAGCACCTGCCAGGTATACCAGAACCACTTGGTGGACACTCCGGAATCATCTGCCGGACATGCCAGAACCAGCTCTCAGACACATCAGAACCACGTGTCAGAGATGCCGGAAGCACCAGCTGAGCATGCCTGAGCCACCTGCTCGACTCGCAAGAAACACCTGTCGGACATGCCAAAATCACCTGCCGGGTACGCCAGAAAAACTTGGCGGACGCTATGGAATCACCTGTCGGGCGTGCCGTAACCACCTCTCAGACTTGCCAGAACCATGTTCTGGACACGGGGGTACCACCTGCCGAGTATGCCGGAACCAGCTGATCCACTCCCCAGAACCACCTAGTGGACACGCCAAAATCAACTGCCGGCTACGCCGGAACCACCGGCTCGACTCGCCGGAACCACCGCCGGACATGCAAAATCACCTGCCGGCTACGCCAGAACCACTTGGCGAGCACTCCGGAATGACCTGCCGGGCATGCCGGAACCACCTCTCAGAGGTGCCAGAACCACATGCCGGACACTCCGGAATCACCTGCCGGGCATGCCGGAACCACCTGCCGGACATGCCGGAACAGCCTGGCGAGCATGCCTGATCCCCCTGCTCAACTAGCCGGAACCGAATTCCTGACACGCCAAAATCACCTGCCAGGTATACAAGAACCACTTGGTGGACACTCCGGAATCATCTGCCGGAGATGCCAGAACCAGAGCTCAGACACACCAGAACCACGTGTCAGAGACGCCGGAAGCACCAGCTGAGCATGCCTCAGCCACCTGCTCGACTCACAAGATACACCTGCCGGACAGGCGAAAATCACCTGCCGGGTACGCCAGAAACACTTGGCGGACGCTCCGGAATCACCTGTCGGGCGTGCCGGAACCACCTCTCAGACTTGCCAGAACCATGTTCTGGACACGCCGGTACCACCTGCCGAGTATGCCGGAACGAGCTGATCCACTCCCCAGAACCACCCAGTGGACACGCCAAAATCAACTGCCGGCTACGCCAGAACCACTCAGCAGACACTCCGGAATCACATGCCAGGCATTCCGGAACCACCTCTCAGAGGTGCCAAAACCAAATGCCGGACACTCCGGTATCACCTGCCGGGCATGCCGGAACCACCTCTCAGAGGTGCCAGAACCACATGCCGGACACTCCGGAATCACCTGCCGGGCATGCCGGAATCACCTGCCGGACATGCCGGAACCAACGGCTCGTCTCGCTGGAACCATTGCCGGACATGCAAAATCACCTGCCGGCTACGCCAGAACCACTTGGCGAACACTCCGGAATCACCTGCCGGGCATGGCGGAACCACCTCTCAGACATGCCGGAACCACATGCCAATGACACCGGAAGCACCTGCCGAGCACGCCAGAACCACCTGCTCGACTCGCCAAAACCACCCGCTGGACACGCCAAAATCACCTTCCGGCTACGCCACAACCATTTGGTGAACACTTCGGAATCACCTGCCGGGCTGGCTGGAACCAGCTGCCGGTCACGCCAACATCACCTGCCGGCTATGCCAGAACCACTTGGCGGACACCATGGAAACACCTGTCGGGCCGGCCGGAACCACCTATCAGACGTGCCAGAACCATGTGCCTGAGATGCCGGAACCACACCCCGAACAGACCGAAACCACCTGCCAGACCCGCCTGAACCACCTGCCGAGCACGCCGGAACCACCTACTCGACTCGCTGGAACCACCTACCTGACACGCTAAAATCACCTGTCGGGTATGCCACAACCACTTGGTGGACACTCCGGAATCATCTGCCGGACATGCCAGAACCAGCTCACAGACACACCAGAACCACGTGCCAGACACGCCCGAATCACCTGCTGAGCATGCCTGAGCCAAATGCTCGACTTGCAAGAAACACCTGCCAGACACGCCAAAATCACCTGCCGGTTACGCCAGAACCACGTGGCAGACACTCCGGAATCACCTGTCGGGCATGCCGGAACCACCTCTCAGAGGTGCCAGGACCACATGCCGGACACTCCGGAATCACCTGTCGGGCATGCCGGAACCAAATCTCAGATGTGCCAGAACCTCGTGCCGGTCAAGCCAGAACCACCTGCCGGACACGCCGGAACCACCGGCTCGACTCGCCGGAACCACCGCCGGACATGCAAAATGACCTGCCGGCTACGCCAGAACCACTTGGCGAACACTCCGGAATCACGTGTCGGGCATGCCGGAACCGCCTCTCAGACTTGCCACAACCATGTTCCGGACACGCCGGTTCCACCTGCCGAGTATGCCGGAACCACCTGATCCACTCCCCACAACCACCTGCTGGACACGCCAGAATCACCTGCCGACTACGCCAGAACCACTCGGCAGACACTCCGGAACCACCTGCCGGGCATGCCGGAACCACCTCTCAGAGGTGCCAGAACAACATGCCGTACACTCCGGAATCACCAACCGGGCATGGCGGAACCACCTCTCAGAGGTGCCAGAACCACATGCCGGACACTCCGGAATCACCTGCCGGGCATTCCGGAACCATCTCTCAGACTTGCCAGAACCATGCTCCGAACACGCTGGTACCACCTGCCGAGCTCGCTGGAACCACCTGCTGGACACGCCAAAATCACCTGCCAGCTACGCCAGAACCAGATGGCAGACACTCCGGAATCACCTCCCGGGCTGGCTGGAACCACCTGCCGGTCGCGCCAACATCACCTTTCAGCTACGCCAGAACCACTTGGCGGACACTCCGGAAACACCTCTCCGGCCGGCCGGAACCACCTCTCAGACGTGCCAGAACCATGTGCCTGAGATGCTGGAACCACTCCCCGAACAGACCGAAACCACCTGCCAGACCCAACTGAACCCCCGGCGAGCACGCCTGATCCACCTGCTCAACTAGCCGGAACCACCTTCCTGACACGCCAAAATCACCAGCCAGGTATACCAGAACCACTTGGTGGACAGTCTGGAATCATCTGCCGGACATGCCAGAACCAGCTCTCAGACACACCAGAACCACGTGAAAAGACGCCGGAAGCACCAGCTGAGCATGCCTGAGCCACCTGCTCGACTCGCAAGAAACACCTGTCGGACATGCCAAATCACCTGCCGGGTACGCCAGAAACACTTGGCGGACGCTCCGGAATCAGCTGTCGGGCGTGCCGGAACCACCTCTCAGACTTGCCAGAACCATGTTCTGGACACGCCGGTACCACCTGCCGAGTATGCCAGAACCAGCTGCTCCACTCCCCAGAACCACCTAGTGGACACGCCAAAATGAACTGCCGGCTACGCCAGAACCACTCGGCAGACACTCCGGAATCACATGCCAGGCATTCCGGAACCACCTCTCAGAGGTGCCAGAACCAAATATCGGACACTCTGGTATCACCTGCCGGGCATGCCGGAACCACCTCTCAGAGGTGCCAGAACGAAATGCCAGACACTCCGGACTCACCTGCCGGGCATGCTGGAACCACCTGCCGGATATGCCGGAACCACCGGCTCGACTCGCCGGTACCATTGCCGGACATGGAAAATCACCTGCCGGCTACGCCAGAACCACTTGGCGAACACTCCAGAATCACCTGCTGGGCAGGGCGGAACCACCTCGCAGACATGCCGGAACCACATGCCAATGACACCGGAAGCACCTGCCGAGCACGCCAGAACCACCAGCCAGGCTGGCTGGAACCACCTGCTGGTCACGCCAACATCACCCGCCAGCTATGCAAGAACCACTTGGCGGACACCATGGAAACACCTGCCGGTACGGCCGGAACCACCTATCAGACATGCCAGAACCATGTGCCTGAGATGCCGGAACCACACCCCGAACAGACCGAAACCACCTGCCAGACCCGCCTGAACCACCTGCCGAGCACGCCGGAACCATCTACTCGAATCGCCAAAACCACCTGCTGGACACGCCAAAATCACCTGCCGGCTACGCCAGAACCACTCGGCAGACACTCCGGAATCACCTGCCGGGCTGGCTGGAACCACCTGCCGGTCACGCCAACATCACCTTTCACCTACGCCAGAACCACTTGGCGGACACTCCGGAAAAACCTGTCGGGCCGGCCGGAACCACCTCTCAGACGTGCCAGAACCATGTGCCTGGGATGACGGAACCACTCCCCGAACAGACTGAAACCACCTGCCAGACCCGCCTGAATGCACTGGCGAGCACGCCTGATCCACCTGCTCAACTAGCCGGAACCACCTTCCTGACACGCCAAAATCACCTGCAGGTTACGCCACAACCATTTGGTGAACTCTTCGGAATCAACTGCCGGGCTGGCTCCAGAACCACTCGGCGGACTATACGGAACCACCTGCCGGGCATGCCGGAACCACCTGCCGGGCATGCCAGAACCACATGCCAATGACACCGGAAGCACCTGCCGAGCACGCCAGAACCACCTGCTCGACTCGCCAAAACCACCTGCTGGACACGCCAAAATCACCTGCCGGCTACTCCACAACCATTTGGTGAACTCTTCGGAATCACCTGCCAGGCTACCTGGAACCACCTGCTGGTGACGCCAACATCACGTGCCAGCTATGCCAGAACCACTTGGCGGACACCATGGAAACACCTGTCGGGCCGGCCGGAACCACCTCTCACACGTGCCAGAACCATGAGCCTGAGATGCCGGAACCACTCCCCGAACAGACCGAAACCACCTGCCAGACCCGCCTGAACCCCCTGGCGAGCACGCCTGATCCACCTTCTCAACTAGCCCGAACCACCTTCCTGACACGCCAAAATCACCTGCCAGGTATACCAGAACCACTTGGTGGACACTCCGGAATCATCTGCCGGACATGCCAGAACCAGCTCTCAGACACACCAGAACCACGTGCCAGAGACGCCGGAAGCACCAGCTGAGCATGCCTGAGCCACCGGCTCGACTCGCAAGAAACACCTGTCGGACATGCCAAAATCACCTGCGGGGTACGCCAGAAACACTTGGCGGACGCTACGGACTCACCTGTCGGGCGTGCCGTAACCACCTCTCAGACTTGCCAGAACCATGTTCTGGACACGCCGGTACCACCTGCCGAGTATGCCGGAACCAGCTGATCCACTCCCCAGAACCACCTAGTGGACACGCCAAAATCAACTGCCGGCTACGCCGGAACCACAGGCTCGACTCGCCGGAACCACCGCCGGACATGCAAAATCACCTGCCGGCTACGCCAGAACCACTCGGCAGACACTCCGGAATCACATGCCAGGCATTCCGGAACCACATCTCAGAGGTGCCAGAACGAAATGCCGGACACTCCGGTATCACCTGCTGGGCATGCCGGAACCACCTCTCAGAGGTGCCAGAACCACATGCCGGACACTCCGGAATCACCTGCCGGGCATGCTGGAACCACGTGCTGGACATTCCGGAACCACCTTCCGGACATGCCGGAACCACCTACCGGACATTCCGGAACCACGGCTCGACTCGCCGGAAACATTGCCGGACATGCAAAATCACCTGCCGGCTACGCCAGAACCCTTTGGCGAGCAGTCCGGAATTACCTGCCGGGCATGCCGGAACCACCTCTCAGAGGTTCCAGAACCACATGCCGGACACTCCGGAATCACCTGCCGGGCATGCCGGAACCACCTGCCGGACATGCCGGAACCACCGGCTCGACTCGCCGGAACCATTGCCGGACATGCAAAATCACCTGCCGGCTACGCCAGAACCACTTGGCGAACACTCCGGAATCACCTGCCGGGCATGGCCCAACCACCTCTCAGACATGCCGGAACCGCATGCCAAAGACACCGGTAGCACCTGCCGAGCACGCCAGAACCACCTGCTCGACTCGCCAAAACCGCCTGCTGGACACGCCAAAATCACCTTCGGGCTACGCCACAACCATTTGGTGAACACTTTGGAATCACCTGCCGGGCTGGCTGGAACCACCTGCCGGTCACGCCAACATCACCTGCCAGCTATGCCAGAACCACTTGGCGGACACCATGGAAACACCTGTCGGGCCGGCCGGAACCACCTATCAGACGTGCCAGAACCATGTGCCTGAGATGCCGGAACCACACCCCGAACAGACCGAAACCACCTGCCAGACCCGCCTGAACCACCTGCCGAGCACGCCGGAACCACCTACTCGACTCGCTGGAACCACCTACCTGACACGCTAAAATCACCTGCCGGGTATGCCAAAACCACTTGGTGGACACTCCGGAATCATCTGCCGGACATGCCAGAACCAGCTCTCAGACACACCAGAACCACGTGCCAGACACACCGGAAGCACCTGCTGAGCATGCCTGAGCCAAATGCTCGACTTGCAAGAAACACCTGCCAGACAAGCCAAAATCACCTGCCGGGTACGCCAAAACCACGTGGCGGACACTCTGGAATCACCTGTCGGGCATGCCGGAACCAACTCTCAGACGTGCCAGAACCTCGTGCCGGTCACGCCAGAACCACCTGCCGGACACGCCGGAACCACCGGCTTGACTCGCCGGAACCACCGCCGGACATGCAAAATGACCTGCCGGCTAGGCCAGAACCACTTGACGAATACTCCGGAATCACCTGTCGGGCATGCCGGAACCGCCTCTCAGACTTGCCAGAACCATGTTCTGGACACGCGGGTACCACCTGCCGAGTATGCCGGAACCACCTGATCCACTCCCCAGAACCACCTGCTGGACACGCCAGAATCACCTGCTGACTACGCCAGAACCACTCGGCAGACACTCCGGGATCACCTGCCGGGCATGCCGGAACCACCTCTCAGAGGTGCCAGAACCACCTGCCGGACACGCCGGAACCACCGTCTCGACTCGCCGGAACCATTGCCAGACATGCAAAATCACCTGCCGGCTACGCCAGAACCACTTGGCAAACACTCCGGAATCACCTGCCGGGCATGGCGGAACCACCTCTCAGACATGCCGGAACCGCATGCCAGTGACACCGGAAGCACCTGCCGAGCACGCCAGAAACACCTGCTCGACTCGCCAAAACCACCCGCTGGACACGCCAAAATCACCTGCCGGCTACGCCAGAACCACTCGGCAGACACTCCCGAATCACATGCCGGTCTGGCTGGAACCCCCTGACGGTCAGGCCAACATCACCTTTCACCTACGCCAGAACCACTTGGCGGACACTCCGGAAACACCTGTCGGGCCGGCCGGAACCACCTCTCAGACGTGCCAGAACCATGTGCCTGAGATGCCGGAACCACACCCCGAACAGACCGAAACCACCTGCCAGACCCGCCTGAACCCCCTGGCGAGCACGCCTGATCCACCTGCTCGACTAGCTGGAACCACCTTCCTGACACGCCAAAATCACCTGCTGGGTATACCAGAACCACTTGGTGGACACTCCGGAATCATCTGACGGACATGCCAGAACCAGCTCTCAGACACACCAGAACCACGTGCCAGAGACGCCGGAAGCACCAGCTGAGCATGCCTCAGCCACCTGCTCGACTCGCAAGATACACCTGTCGGACAGGCGAAAATCACCCGCCGGGTACGCCAGAAACACTGGGCGGATGCTCCGGAATCACCTGTCGGGCGTGCCGGAACCACCTCTCAGAATTGCCAGAACCAAGTTCTGGACACGCCGGTACCACCTGCCGAGTATACCGGAACCAGCTGATCCACTCCCCAGAACCACCTAGTGGACATGCCAAAATCAACTGCCGGCTACGCCAGAACCACTCGGCAGACACTCCGGAATCACATGCCAGGCATTCCGGAACCACCTCTCAGAGGTGCCAGAACCAAATGCCGGAGACTCCGGTATCACCTGCCGGGCATGCTGGAACCACCTCTCAGAGGTGCCAGAACCACATGCCGGACACTCCGGAATCACCTGCCGGGCATGCTGGAACCACGTGCTGGACATGCCGGAACCACCTGCCGGACATGCCGGAACCACCTGCCGGACATGCCGGAACCACCGGCTCAACTCGCCGGAACCATTGCCGGACATGCAAAATCACCTGCCGGCTACGACAGAACCACTTGTCGAACTCTCCGGAATCACCTGCCGGGCATGGCGGAACCACCTCTCAGACATGCCGGAACCGCATGCCAATGACACCGGAAGCACCTGCCGAGCACGCCAGAACCACCTGCTCGACTCACCAAAACCACCTGCCGGTCACGCCAACATCACCTGCCAGCTATGCCAGAACCACTTGGCGGACACCATGGAAACACCTGTCGCGAGGGCCGGAACCACCTATCAGACGTGCCAGAACCATGTGCCTGAGATGCCGGAACCACACCCCGAACAGACCGAAACCACCTGCCAGACCCGCCTGAACCACCTGCCGAGCATGCCGGAACCACCTCTCAGAGGTGCCAGAACCATATGCCGGACACTCCGGAATCACCTGCGGGGCTGGCTGGAACCACCTGCCGGTCACGCCAACATCACCTTTCAGCTACGCCAGAACCACTTGGCGGACACTCCGGAAACCATGTTCCTGAGATGCCGGAACCACTCCCCGAACAGACCGAAACCACCTGCCAGACCCGCCTGAACCCCCTGGCGAGCACGCCTGATCCACCTGCTCAACTAGCCGGAACCACGTTCCTGACATGCCAAAATCACCTGCCAGGTATACCAGAACTACTTGGTGGACACTCCGGAATCACCTGCCGGGCATGCCGGAACCACCTGATCCACTCCCCAGAACCACCTGCTGGACATGCCGGAATCACCTGCCGGACATGCCGGAACCACCGGCTCGACTCGCCGGAACCATTGCCGGACATGCAAAATCACCTGTCGGCAACGCCAGAACCACTTGGCGAACACTCCGGAATCACCTGCCGGGCATGGCCCAACAACCTCTCAGACATGCCGGAACCGCATGCCAATGACACCGGAAGAACCTGCCGAGCACGCCAGAACCACCTGCTCGACTCGCCAAAACCACCTGCTGGACACGCCAAAATCACCTTCCGGCTACGCCACAACCATTTGGTGAACACTTTGGAATCACCTTCCGGGCTGGCTGGAACCACCTGCCGTTCACGCCAAAATCACCTGCCAGCTATCCCAGAACCACTTGGCGGACACCATGGAAGCACCTGTCGGGCATGCCGGAACCAACTCTCAGACGTGCCAGAACCTCGTGCCGGTCACGCCAGAACCACCTGCCGGACACGTCGGAACCACCGGCTCGACTCGCCGGAACCACCACCGGACATGCAAAATGACCTGCCGGCTACGCCAGAACCACTTGGCGAACACTCCGGATCACCTGTCGGGCATGCCGGAACCACCTCTCAGACTTGCCTGAACCATGTTCCGGACACGCCAGTACCACCTGCCGAGCATGCCGGAACCACCTGATCCACTCCCCAGAACCACCTGCTGGACACGCCAGAATCACCTGCCGACTACGCCAGAACCACTCGGCAGACACTCCGGGATCACCTGCCGGGCATGCCGGAACCACCTCTTAGAGGTGCCAGAACCACATGACGAACACTCCGGAATCACCTGCCGGGCAGTCCGGAACCACCTCTCAGACGTACAAGAACCACTTGGTGGACACTCCGGAATCATCTGCCGGACATGCCAGAACCAGCTCTCAGACACACCAGAACCACGTGCCAGAGACGCCGGAAGCACCAGCTGAGCATGCCTCAGCCACCTGCTCGAGTCGCAAGATACACCTGTCGGACAGGCGTAAATCACCTGCCGGGTACGCCAGAAACACTTGGCGGACGCTCCCGAATTACCTGTCGGGCGTGCCGGAACCACCTTTCAGACTTGCCAGAACCATGTTCTGGACACGCCGGTACCACCTGCCGAGTATGCCGGAACCAGCTGATCCACTCCACAGAACCACCTAGTGGACACGCCAAAATGAACTGCCGGCTACGCCAGAACCACTCGGCAGACACTCCGGAATCACAGGCCAGGCATTCCGGAACCACCTCTCAGAGGTGCCAGAACCCAATGCCAGACACTCCGGTATCACCTGCCGGGCATGCCGGAACCACATCTCAGATGTGCCAGAACCACATGCCGGACACTCCGGAATCACCTGCAGGGCATGCTGGAACCACGTGCTGGACATGCCAGAAACACCTGCCGGACATGCCGGAACCACCTGCCGGACATTCCGGAACCACCGGCTCAACCCGCCGGAACCATTGCCGGACATGCAAAATCACCTGCCGGCTACGCCAGAACCACTTGGCGAACAGTCCGGTATCACCTGCCGGGTATGCCGGAACCACCTCTCAGAGGTGCCAGAACCACATGCCGGACACTCCGGAATCACCTGCCGGGCATGCCGGAACCACCTGCCGGACATGCCAGAACCACCGGCTCGACTCGCCGGAACCATTGCCGGACATGCAAAATCACCTGCCGGCTACGCCAGAACCACTTGGGGAACACTCCGGAATCACCTGCCGGGCATGCCGGAACCACCTCTCAGAGGTGCCAGAACCACATGCCGGACACTCCGGAATCACCTGCCGGGCATGGTGGAACCACCTCTAAGACACGCCGGAACCACAGGGCAATGACACTGGAAGCACCTGCCGAGCACGCCAGAACCACCTGCTCGACTCGCCAAAACCACCTGCTGGACACGCCAAAATCTCCTTCCGGCTACGCCACAACCATTTGGTGAACACTTCGGAATCACCTGCCGGGCTGGCTGGAACCACCTGCCGGTCACGCCAACATCACCTGCCAGCTATGCCAGAACCACTTGGCGGACACCATGGAAACACCTGTCGGGCCGGCCGGAACCACCTATCAGACGTGCCAGAACCATGTGCCTGAGATGCCGGAACCACACCCCGAACAGACCGAAACCACCTGCCAGACCCGCCTGAACCACCTGCCGAGCATGCCGGAACCACTTACTCGACTCGCTGGAACCACCTACCTGACACACTAAAATCACCTGCCAGGTATGCCACAACCACTTGGTGGACACTCCGGAATCATCTGCCGGACATGCCAGAACCAGCTCTCAGACTCACCAGAACCACGTGCCAGAGACGCCGGAAGCACCTGCTGAGCATGCCTGAGCCAAATGCTCGACTTGTAAGAAACACCTGTCAGACACGCCAAAATCACCTGCCGGGTACGCCAGAACCACGTGGCGGACACTCCGGAATCACCTGTCGGGCATTCCGGAACCACCTCTCAGAGGTGCCAGAACCACATGCCGGACACTCCGGAAGCACCTGCCTAGCACTCCAGAACCACCTGCTCGACTCACCAAAACGACCTGCTGGACACGCCAAAATCACCTGCCGTGTACGCCAGAACCACTCGGCAGACACTCCGGAATCACCTGCCCGGCTTGCTGGAACCACCTGCCGGTCACGCCAACATCACCTGCCGGCTAAGCCAGAACCACTTGGCGAGCACTCCGGAACCACCTGCTCGACTCGTCTGGACCACCTGCCGGACATGCCAAAATCACCTTGCGGCTACGCCAAAACCACTTGGTGGACCTCTGGAATCACCTGCCGGGCATCATAGAACCACCTCTCAAGCGTGCCGGAACAACGTGCCGGAACACCGGATCCCCCTCCCCGTAAGACCGGAACCACCTCTCAGACGTGCCAGAAGCACGTGACAGAGACGCCGGAAGCACCTGCCGAGCACGTCGGAACCACCTGCTGAAGTCGCCTGAACCACCTGCGGGACACGCCAAATCACCTGCCGGCTACGCCAGAACCACTCGGCAGACACTCCGGAATCACATGCCAGGCATTCCGGATCCACGTCTCAGAGGTGCCAGAACCACATGCCATACACTCTGGAATCACCTGCCGGGCATGCCGGAACCACCTCTCAGACGTGCCAGAACCATTTGCCGGACACGCCGGAACCACCTGCCGAGTATGCCGGAAACACCTGCTCCACTCCCCAGAACCACCTGCTGGACACGCCAAAATCACCTGCCTGCTACACCAGAACCGCTCGGCAGACACTCCGGAACCACCTGCCGGACATGCCGGAACCACCAGCCGGACATTCCGGAACCACCTGCTTGACTCGCCAGAACCACCTGCCGGACACGCCAGAATCACCACCCGGCTACGCTACAACCACTTGTCGGACACTCCGGAATAACCTGCCGGGCATGCTGGAACCACCTCTCAGAGGTGCCACAACCACATGCCGGAGACAGCGGAAGCACCTTCCGAGAATGCCGGAAGTGCCTGATCCACTCCCCAGAACCACCTGCCGGACACGCCAAAATCACCTGCCGGCTACGCCAGAACCACTTGGCGGACACTCCAGAATCACCTGCCGGGCATGCCAGAACAACCTCTCAGAAGTGCCAGAAGCACGTGCCGGACAGGCCGGAACCATCTCCCGGACAGACCGGAAACACAGGAAACACTCGCCGGAACCACCTGCTTGACTCACCCGTCCCACATGCCGGACACGCCATAATCACCTGCCCGCTACACCAGAACCACTTGGCGGACAAGCCGGAATCACGTGAAGTGCATGGCGACACAACCTCTCAGACGTGCCAGAACCTCGTGCCGGACACACCAGAACCACCTGCTGGACAGACAGGAACCACCTGCCGGACACGCTGGAACCACCGGCTTGACTCGCCGGAACCATTGCCGGACATGAAAATCACCTCCCGTCTACGCCAGAACCACGTGGCGAACACTCCGAAATCAACTGCCGGGCTGCCGGTACTAGCTCTCAGACATGCCGGAACCACATGACAATGACACCCGAAGCACCTGCCGAGCTCGCCAGAACCACCTGCTCGACTTGCCAAAACCACATGCTGGACACGCCAAAATCACTTGCCGGCTAGGCCACAACCATTTGGTGAACTCTTCGGAATCACCTGCCGGGCTGGCTGGAACCACCTGCCGGTCACGCCAACATCACCTGCCAGCTATGCCATAACCACTTGGTGGACACCATGGAAACACCTGTCGGGCCGGCCGGAACCACCTATCAGACGTGCCAGAACCATGTGCCTGAGATGCTGGAACCACACCCCGAACAGACCGAAACCACCTGCCAGACCCACATGAACCACCTGCCGATCACGCCGGAACCACCTAATCGACTCGCCAGAACCACCTACCTGACACGCTAAAATCACCTGCCGGGTATGCCACAACCACTTGGTGGACACTCCGGAATCATCTGCCGGACATGCCAGAACCAGCTATCAGACACACCAGAACCACGTGCCAGACACGCCGGAAGCACCTGCTGAGCATGCCTGAGCCAAATGCTCGACTTGCAAGAAACACCTGCCAGACACGCCAAAATCACCTGCCGGGTACGCCAGAACCACGTGGCGGACACTCCGGATTCACCTGTCGGGCATGCCGGAACCACCTCTCAGACTTGCCATAAACATGTTCCGGACACGCCGGTACCACCTGCCGAGTATGCCGGAACCACCTGATCCACTCCCCACAACCACCTGCTGAATACGCCAGAATCACGTGCCGGCTACTCCAGAACCACTCGGCAGACACTCTGTAACCAACTGCCGGGCATGCCGGAACCACCTCTAAGAGGTGCCAGAACCAAATGCCGGACTCTCCGGAATCACCAGCCAGGCATGCCGGAACCATCTCTCAGACTAGCCAGAACCATGTTCCGGACATGCCGGAACCACCTGCCGAGCTCGCCGGTACCACCTGCTGGACACGCCAAAATCACCTGCCGGCTACGCCAGAACCACTCGGCAGAAACTCCGGAATCACATGCCAGGCATTCCGGAACCACCTCTCAGATGTGCCAGAACCAAATGCCGGACACTCCGATATCACCTGCCGTGCATGCCGGAACCACCTCTCAGAGGTGCCAGAACCACATGCCGGACACTCTGGAATCACCTGCCGGGCATGCCGGAACCACCTGCCGGACATGCCGGAACCACCGGCTCGACTCGCCGGAACCATTGCCGGACATGCAAAATCACCTGCCGGCTACGGCAGAACCACTTGGTGAACACTCCGGAATCACCTGCCGGGCGTGGCGGAACCACCTCTCAGACATGCCGGAACCTCATGCCAATGACACCGGAAGCACCTGCCGAGCACACCAGAACCACCTGCTCGACTCGCCAAAACCACCTGCAGGACACGCCAAAATCACCTGCCGGCTACGCCACAACCATTTGGTGAACTCTTCGGAATCACCTGCCGGGCTGGCTGGAACCACCTGCCGGTCACGCAAACATCCCCTGCCAGCTATGCCAAAACCACTTGGCGGACACCATGGAAACATCTGTCGGGCCGGCCGGAACCACCTCTCAGACGTGCCAGAACCATGTGCCTGAGATGCCGGAACCACACCCCGAACAGACCGAAACCACCTGCCAGACCCGCCTGAACCACCTGACGAGCACGCCGGAACCACCTACTCGACTCGCTGGAACCACCTACCTGACACGCTAAAATCACCTGCCGGGTATGCCACTACCACTTGGAGGACACTCCGGAATCATCTGCCGGACATGCCAGAACCAGCTCTCAGACACACCGGAACCACATGTAGGACACGCCGGAAGCACGTGCTGAGCATGCCTGAGCCACATGCTCGACCTGCAAGAAACACCTGCCAGACACGCCAAATTCAGCTGTCGGCTACGCCAGAACCACTCGGCAGACACTACGGAATCACCTGCCGTGCTGGCTGGAACCACCTGGCGGTCACGCCAACATCACATTTCACCTATGCCAGAACCACTTGGCGGACACTCCGGAAACACCTGTCGTGCAGGCCGGTACCACCTCTCAGACGTGCCAGAACCATGTGCCTGAGATGCCGGAACCACTCCCCGAACAGACCGAAACCACATGCTAGACCCTCCTGAACCCCCTGGCGAGCACGCCAGATCCACCTGCTCAACTAGCCGGAACCACCTTCCTGACACGCCAAAATCAACTGCCAGGTATGAAACAACCACTTGCAAGACACTCCGGAATCATCTGCCTGACATGCCAGAACCAGCTCTCAGACACACCAGAACCACGTGCCAGAGACGCCGGAAGCACCAGCTGAGCACGGCTGAGCCACCTGCTCGACTCGCAAGATTCACCTGTCGGACATGCCAAAGTCACCTGCAGGGTACGCCAGAAACACTTGGCGGACGCTCCGGAATTACCTGTCGGGCATGCCGGAACCACCTCTCAGACTTGCCAGAACCATGTTCTGGACACGCCGGTACCACCTGCCGAGCATGCCGGAACCAGCTGATCCACTCCCCAGAACCACCTAGTGGACATGCCAAAATCAACTGCCGGTACGCCAGAGCCACTCGGCAGACACTCCGGAATCACAGGCCAGGCATTCCGGAACCACCTCTCAGCGGTGCCACAACCTAATGCCGGAGACTACGGTATCACCTGCCGGGCATGCCGGAACCACCTCTCAGAGGTGCCAGAACCACATGCCGGACACTCCGGAATCACCTGCCGGGCATGCCGGAACCACCTGCCGGACATGCCAGAACCACCGTCTCGACTCGCCGGAACCATTGCCGGACATGCAAAATCACCGGCCGGCTACGGCAGAACCACTTGGCGAACACTCCGGAATCACCTGCCGGGCATGGCGGAACCACCTCTCAGACATGCCGGAACCACATGACAATGACACCGGAAGCACCTGCCGAGCACGCCAGAACCACCTGCTCGACTCGCCAAAACCACCTGCTGGACACACCAAAATCACCTGCCGGCTATGCCACAACCATTTGGTGAACTCTTCCGAATCACCTGCCGGGCTGGCTGGAACCACCTGCCGGTCACGCCAACATCACCTGCCAGCTATGCCAGAACCACTTGGCGGACACCATGTAAACACTTCTCGGGCCGGCCAGAACCACCTATCAGACGTGCCAGAACCATGTGCCTGAGATGCCGGAACCACACCCCGAACAGACCGAAACCACCTGCCAGACCCGCCTGAACCACCTGCCGAGCACGCCAGAACCACCTACTCGACTCGCAGGAACCACCTACCTGAAACGCTAAAATCAACTGTCGAGTATGCCACAACCACTTGGTGGACACTCCGGAATCATCTGCTGGACATGACAGAACCAGCTCTCAGACACACCAGAACCACGTGCCAGAGACGCCGGATGCACCTGCTGAGCATGCCTGAGACAAATGCTCGACTTGCAAGAAACACCTGCCAGACACGCCAAAATCACCTGCCGGGTACGCCAGAACCACGTGGCGGACACTCCGGAATCACCTGTCGGGCATGCCGGAACCAACTCTCAGACTTGCCATAACCATGTTCCGGAAATGCCGGTACCACCTGCCGAGTATGCCGGGACCACCTGATCCACTCCCCAGAACCACCTGCTGGATACGCCAGAATCACCTGCCGGCTACTCCAGAACCACTCGGCAGACACTCCGTAACCAACTGCCGGGCATGCCGGAACCACCTCTCCGAGGTGCCAGAACCAAATGCCGGACACTCCGGAATCACCTGCCAGGCATGCTGGAACCATCTCTCAGACGTGCCAGAACCATGTTCCGGACATGCCGGAACCACCTGCCGAGCTCGCCGGTACCCCCTGCTGGACGCGCCAAAATCACCTGCCGGCTACGCCACAACCATTTGGTGAACTCTTCGGAATCACCTGCCGGGCTGGCTGGAACCACCTGCCAGTCACGCCAAAATCACCTGCCAGCTATGCCAGAACCACTTGGCGGACACCATGGAAACACCTGTCGGGCCGGCCGGAACCACCTTTCAGACGTGCCAGAACCATGTGCCTGAGATGCCCGAACCACACCCCGAACAGACCGAAACCACCTGCCAGACCCGCCTGAACCACCTGCCGAGCACGCCGGAACCACCTACTCGACTCCCTGGAACCACCTACCTGACACGCTAAAATCACCTGCCGGGTATGCCACAACCACTTGGTGGAAACTCCGGAATCATCTACCGGACATGCTAGAACCAGCTCTCAGACAAACCAGAAACACGTGCCAGAGACGCCGGAAGCACCAGCTGAGCATGCCTGAGCCACCAGCTCGACTCGCAAGAAACACCTGTCGGACATGCCAAAATCACCTGCCGGGTACGCCAGAAACACATGGCGGACGCTCCGGAATCACCTGTCGGGCGTGCCAGAACCACCTCTCAGACTTGCCAGAACCATGTTCTGGACACGCCGGTACCACCTGCCGAGTATGCCGGAACCAGCTGATCCACTCCCCAGAAGCACCTAGTGGACACGCCAAAATGAACTGCCGGCTACACCGGAACCACCGGCTCGACTCGCCGGAACCACAGCCGGACATGCAAAATGACTTGCCGGCTACGCCAGAACCACTTGGCGAACACTCCGGAATCACCTGTCTGGCATGCTGGAACCACCTCTCAGACTTGCCAGAACCATGTTCCGGACACGCCGGTACCACCTGCCGAGTATGCCGGAACCACCTGATCCACTACCCAGAACCACCTGCTGGACACGCCAGAATCACCTGCCAGGTATACCAGAACCACTTGGTGGACACTCCGGAATCATCTGCCAGACATGCCAGAACCAGATCTCAGACACACCAGAACCACGTGCCAGACACGCCGGAAGCACCAGCTGAGCATGCCTGAGCCACCTCCTCGACTCGCAAGAAACACCTGCCAGGCACGCCAAAATCACCTGCCGGGTACGCCAGAACCACGTGGTGTACACTCCGGAATCACCTGTCGGGCATGGCGGAACCAACTCTCAGAGATGCCAGAACCAAGTTCCGGACACGCCGGTACCACCTGCCGAGTATGCCGGAACCACCTGATCCACTCCCCAGAACCACCTGCTGGACATGCCAGAATCACCTGCCGACTACGCCAGAACCACTCGGCAGACACTCCGGAACCACCTGCCGGGCATGCCGCAACCACCTCTCAGAGGTGCCAGAACCACATGCCGGACACTCCGGAATCACGTGCCGGGCATGCCGGAACCACCTGCTGGAAATGCCGGAATCACCTGCCGGACATGCCGGAACCACCGGCTCGACTCCCAGGAACCATTGCCGGACATGCAAAATCACCTGCCGGCTATGCCAGAACGACTTGGAGAACACTCAGGAATCACCTGCCGGGCATGGCGGAACCAGCTCTCAGACATGCCGGAACCACATGGCAATGACACTGGAAGCACCTGCCGAGCACGCCAGAACCACCTGCTCGACTTGCCAAAACCACCTGCTGGACACGCCAAAATCAACTTCCAGCTACGCCACAACCATTTGGTGAACACTTCGGAATCACCTGCTGTGCTGGCTGGAACCACCTGCCGGTCACGCCATCATCACCTGCCAGCTATGCCAGAACCACTTGGCGGACCCCATGGAAACACCTGTCGGGCCGGCCGGAGACACCTATCAGACGCGCCAGAACCATGTGCCTGAGATGCCGGAACCACACCCCGAACAGCCCGAAACCACCTGCCAGACCCGCCTGAATCACCAGCCGAACACGCCGGAACCACCTAATCGACTCGAAGGAACCACCTACCTGACACGCCAAAATCACCTGTCGGGTATGCCGGAACAACCTCTCAGACTTACCAGAACCATGTTCTGGACACGCCGGTACCACCTGCCGAGTATGCCGGAACCAGCTGATCCACTCCCCAGAACCACCTAGTGGACACGCCAAAATCAACTGCCGGCTACGCCAGAACCACTCGGCAGACACTGCGGAATCACATGCCAGGCATTCCGGAACCACCTCTCAGAGGTGCCAGAACCAAATGCCGGACACTCCGGTATCACCTGCCGGACATGCCGGAACCACCTCTCAGAGGTGCCAGAACCACATGCTGGACACTCCGGAATCACCTGCCGGGCATGCCGGAACCACCTATCAGACGTGCCAGAACCATGTGCCTGAGATGCCGGAACCACACCCCGAACAGACCGAAACCACCTGCCAGACCCGCCTGAACCACCTGCTGAGCACGCCAGAACCACCTACTCTTCTCGCTGGAACCACCTACCTGACACGCTAAAATCACCTGCCGGGTATGCCACAACCACTTGGTGGACACTCCGGAATCATCTGCCGGACATGCCAGAACCAGCTCTCAGACACACCAGAAGCACGTGCCAGACACGCCGGAAGCACCTGCTGAGCATGCCTGAGCCAAATGCTCGACTTGTAAGAAACACCTGCCAGACACACCAAAATCACCTGCCGGGTACGCCAGAACCACGTGGCGGACACTCCGGAATCACCTGTCGGACATGCCGGAACCAACTCTCAGACGTGCCAGAACCTCGTGCCGGTCACGCCAGAACCACCGGCTCGACTCGCCGGACCCACCGCCGGACATGCAAAATGACGTGCCGGCTACGCCAGAACCACTTGGCGAACACTCCGGAATCACCTGTCGGGCATGCCGGAACCACCTCTCAGACTTGCCAGAACCATGTTCCGGACACGCCGGTACCACCTGCAGAGTATGCCGGAACCACCTGATCCACTCCCCAGAACCACCTGCTGGACACGCAAGAATCACCTGCCAACTACGACAGAACCACTCGGCAGACACTCCGGAACCACCTGCCGGTCATGCCGGAACCACCTCTCTGAGGTGCCAGAACCACATGCCGGACACTGAGGAATCACCTGCCGGGCATGCCGGAACCATCTCTCACACGTGCCAGAACCATGTTCCGGACACGCTGGTACCACCTGCCGAGCTCGCCAGAACCACCAGCTGGACACGCCAAAATCACCTGCCGGCTACGCCAGAACCACTCGGCAGACACTCCGGAATCACCTGCCGGGCTGACTGGAAGCACCTGCCGGTCACGCCAACATCACCTTTCAGCTACGCCAGAACCACTTGGCGGACACTCCGGAAACACCTGTCGGGCCGGCCGGAACCACCTTTCAGACGTGCCAGAACCATGAGCCTGAGATGCCGGAACCACTCCCCGAACAGACCTAAACCACCTGCCAGACCCGTCTGAACCCACTGGCGAGCACGCCTGATCCACATGCTCAACTAGCCGGAACCACCTTCCTGACATGCCAAAATAACCTGCCGGCCACGCCACAACCATTTGGTGAACTCTTCGGAATCACCTGCCGGGCTGGCTCCAGAACCACTCGGCAGACTCTCCGGAAACACCTGCCGGGCATGCCGGAACCACCTCTCAGACATGCCAATGACACCGGAAGCACCTGCCGAGCACGCCAAAACCACCTGCTCGACTCGCCAAAACCACCTGCTGGACACGCCAAAATCACCTGCCAGGTATACCAGAACCACTTGGTGGACACTCCGGAATCATCTGGCGGACATGACAGAACCAGCTCTCAGACACACCAGAACCATGTGCCAGAGACGCCAGAAGCACCAGCTGAGCATGCCTGAGCCACCGGCTCAACTCGCAAGAAACACCTGTCGGACATGCCAAAATCACCTGCCGGGTACGCCAGAAACACTTGGCGGACGCTCCGGAATCACCTGTCGGGCGTGCCCGAACCTCCTCTCAGACTTGCCAGAACCGTGTTCTGGACACGCCGGTACCACCAGCATAGTATGCCGGAAGCAGCTGATCCACTCCCCAGAACCACCTAGTGGACACGCCAAAATCGACTGCCGGCTACGCCAGAACCACTCGGCAGACACTCCGGAATCACAGGCTAGGCATTCCGGAACCACCTCTCAGAGCTGCCAGAACCACATGCCGGATACTCCAGAATCACCTGCCGGGCATGCTGGAACCACGTGCTGGACATGCCGGAACCACCTGCCGGACATGCCGGAACCACTGGTTCGACTTGCCGGAACCATTGCCGGACATGCAAAATCACCAGCCGGCTACGCCAGAACCACTTGGGGAACACTCCGGAATCAACTGCCGGGCATGGCGGAACCACCTCTCAGACATGCCGGAACCACATGCCAATGACACCGGAAGCACCTGCCGAGCACGCCAGAACCACCTGCTCGACTAGCCAAAACCACCTGCTGGACACGCCAAAATCACCTGCCGGCTACGCCACAACCATTTGGTGAACTCTTCGGAATCACCTGCCGGGCTGGCTGGAACCACCTGCCGGTCACGCCAACATCACCTGCCAGCTATGCCAGAACCACTTGGCGGACACCATGAAACACCTCTCGGGCCGGCCGGAACCACCTATCAGACGTGCCAGAACCATGTGCCGGACACTCCGGTATCACCTGCAGCGCATGCCGGAACCACCTCTCAGGGGTGCCTGAACCACATGCCGGACACTCCGGAATCACCTGCCGGGCATGCTGGAACCACGTGCCGGACATGCCGGAATCACCTGCCGGACATACCGGAACCACCTGCCGGACATTCCGGAACCACCGCCTCGACTCGCCGGAGCCATTGCCGGACATGCAAAATCACCTGCCGGCTACGCCAGAACCACTTGGCGAACAGTCCGGTATCACCTGCCGGGCATGCCGGAACCACCTCTCAGAGGTGCCAGAAGCACATGCCGGACACTCCGGAATCACCTGCCGGGCATGCCGGAACCACCAGCTGGACATGCCGGAACCACATGGCAATGACACCGGAAGCACTTGCCGAGCACGCCAGAATCACCTGCTCGACTCGCCAAAACCACCTGCTGGACACGCCAAAATCACCTGCCGGCTACGCCACAACCATTTGGTGAACTCTTCGGAATCACCTGCCGGGCTGGCTGGAACCACCTGCCGGTCACGCCAACATCACCTGCCAGCTATGCCACAACCACTTGGCGGACACCATGGAAACACCTCTCGGGCCTGCCGGAACCACCTATCAAACGTGCCAGAACCATGTGCCTGAGATGCTGGAACCACACCCCGAACAGACCGAAACCACCTGCCAGACCCGCCTGAACCACCTGCCGAGCACGCCGGAACCACCTACTCGACTCGCCGGAACCACCTAGCTGACACGCTAAAATCACCTGCCGGGTATGCCACAACCACTTGGTGGACACTCCAGAATTATCTGCCAGACAAGCCAGAACATGCTCTCAGACACACCGGAACCACGTGCCGGACACGCCGGAAGCACCTGCTGATCATGCCTGAGCCAAAAGCTCGACTTGCAAGAAACACCTGCCAGACATGCCAAAATCACCTGCCAGGTACGCGAGAACCACGTGGCGGACACTCTTGAATCACATGTCGGGCATGCCAGAACCAACTCTCAGACGTGCCAGAACCTCGTGCCGGACACGCCAGAACCACCTGCCGGACAGACCGGAACCGCCTACTGGACACGCCGGAACCACCTGCTCGACTCGCCGGAACCACCACCGTACATGCAAAATGGCCTGCCGGCTACGCCAGAACCACTTGGCGAAAACTCCGGAATCACCTGTCAGGCATGCCGGAACCACCTCTCAGACTTGCCAGAACCATGTTCCGGACACGCTGGTACCACCTGCCGAGTATGCCGGAACCACATGATCCACTCCCCAGAAACACCTGCTGGACACGACAGAATCACCTGCCGGCTACGCCAGAACCACTCCCCAGACACTCCGGAACCACCTGCCGGGCATGCCGGAACCACCTCTCAGAGGTGCCAGAACCACATGCCGGACACTCCGGAATCACCTGCTGGGCATGCTGGAACCGCGTGCTGGACATGCCGGAACCACCTGCAGGACATGCCGGAACCACCTGCCGGACATTCTGGAACCACCGGCTCGACTCGCCGGAACCACTGGCCGGACATGCAAAATCACCTGCCGGCTACGCCAGAACCACTTGGCGAACACTCCGGTATCACCTGCCGGGCTTGCCGGAACCACCTCTCAGAGGTGCCAGAACCACATGCCGGACAGTCCGGAATCACCTGCCAGGCATGCCGGAACCACCTCTAAGACATGCCGGAACCACATGCCAATGACACCAGAAGCACCTGCTGAGCACGCCAGAACCACCTGCTCGACTCGCCAAAACCACCCGCTGGACACGCCAAAATCAGCTGCCGGCTACGCCAGAACCACTCGGCAGACACTCCGGAATCACCTGCCGGGCTGGTTGGAACCACCTGCCGGTCACGCCAACATCACCTTTCAGCTACGCCAGAACCACTTGGCGGACGCTCCGGAAACACCTGTCGGGCCAGCCGGAACCACCTCTCAGACGTGCCAGAACCATGTGCCTGAGATGCCGGAACCACTCCCCAAACAGACCGAAACCACGTGCCAGACCCGCCTGAACACCCTGGCGAGCACGCCTGATCCACCTGCTCAACTAGCCGGAACCACCTTCCTGAAACGCCAAAATCACCTGCCAGGAATACCAGAACCACTTGGTGGACACTCCGGAATCATCTGCCGGACATGCCAGAGCCAGCTCTCAGACACACCAGAAACACGTGCCAGAGACGCCGGAAGCACCAGCTGAGCATGCCTCAGCCACCTGCTCGACTCGCAAGAAACACCTGTCGGACATGCCAAAATCACCTGCCGGGTACGCCAGAAACACTGGGCGGACGCTCCGGAATCATCTGTCGGGTGTGCCGGACCCACCTCACAGACTTGCCAGAAGCATGTTCTGGACACGCCCGTACCACCTGCCGAGTATGCCGGAACCAGCTGATCCACTCCCCAGAACCACCTAGTGGACACGCCAAAATCAACTGCCGGCTACGCCGGAACCACCGGCTCGACTCGCCGGAACCACAGCCGGACATGCAAAATGACCTGCCGTCTACGCCAGAACCACTTGGCGAACACTCCGGAATCACCTGTCGGGCATGCCGGAACCACCTCTCAGACTTGCAAGAACCATGTTCCGGACACACCGGTACCACCTGCAGAGTATGCCGGAACCACCTGATCCACTCCCCAGAACCACCTGCTGGACACGCAAGAATCACCTGCCGACTACGACAGAACCACTCAGCAGACACTCCGGAACAACCTGCCGGTCATGCCGGAACCACCTCTCTGAGGTGCCAGAACCACATGCCGGACACTCAGGAATCACCTGCCGGGCATGCCGGAACCATCTCTCACACGTGCCACAACCATGTTCCGGACACGCTGGTACCACCTGCCGAGCTCGCCAGAACCACCTGTTGGACACGCCAACATCACCTGTCAGCTACGCCAGAACCACTCGGCAGACACTCCGGAATCACCTGCTGGGCTGGCTGGAACCACCTGCCGGTCACGCCAACATCACCTTTCAGCTACGCCAGAACCACTTGGCGGACACTCCGGAAACACCTCTCCGGCCGGCCGGAACCACCTCTCAGACGTTCCAGAACCATGTGCCTAAGATGCCGGAACCACTCCCCGAACAGACCTAAACCTCCTGCCAGACCCGTCTGAACCCACTGGCGAGCACGCCTGATCCACCTGCTCAACTAGCCGGAACCACCTTCCTGACATGCCAAAATAACCTGCCGGCCACGCCACAACCATTTGGTGAACTCTTCGGAATCACCTGCCGGGCTGGCTCCAGAACCACTCGGCAGACTCTCCGGAACCACCTGCCGGGCATGCCGGAACCACCTCGCAGACATGCCGGAACCACATGCCAATGACACCGGAAGCACCTGCCGAGCACGCCAAAACCACCTGCTCGACTCGCCAAAACCACCTGCTGGACACGCCAAAATCACCTGCCAGGTATACCAGAACCACTTGGTGGACACTCCGGAATCATCTGGCGGACATGACAGAACCAGCTCTCAGACACACCAGAACCATGTGCCAGAGACGCCAGAAGCACCAGCTGAGCATGCCTGAGCCACCGGCTCAACTCGCAAGAAACACCTGTCGGACATGCCAAAATCACCTGCCGGGTACGCCAGAAACACTTGGCGGACGCACCGGAATCACCTGTCGGTCGTGCCGGAACCTCCTCTCAGACTTGCGAGAACCGTGTTCTGGACACGCCGGTACCACCTGCAGAGTATGCCGGAACCAGCTGATCCACTCCCCAGAACCACCTAGTGGACACGCCAAAATCGACTGCCGGCTACGCGAGAACCACTCGGCAGACACTCCGGAATCACAGGCCAGGCATTCCGGAACCACCTCTCAGAGCTGCCAGAACCACATGCCGGATACTCCAGAATCACCTGCCGGGCATGCTGGAACCACGTGCTGGACATGCCGTAACCACCTGCCGGACATGCCGGAACCACTGGTTCGACTTGCCGGAACCATTGCCGGACATGCAAAATCACCAGCCGGCTACGCCAGAACCACTTGGGGAACACTCCGGAATCAACTGCCGGGCATGGCGGAACCACCTCTCAGACATGCCGGAACCACATGCCAATGACACCGGAAGCACCTGCCGAGCACGCCAGAACCACCTGCTCGACTCGCCAAAACCACCCGCTGGACACGCCAAAATCAACTGCCGGCTACGCCACAACCATTTGGTGAACTCTTCGGAATCAACAGACGGGCTGGCTCCAGAACCACTCGGCAGACACTCCGGAACCACCTGCCGGGCATGCCGGAACCACCTCTCAGAGGTGCCAGAACAACATGCCGGACACTCCGGAATCACCTGCCGGGCATGCCGGAACCATCTCTCAGACGTGCCAGAACCATGTTCCGCACACGCCGGTACCACCTGCCGAGCTCGCCTGAACCACCTGCTGGACACGCCAAAATCACCTGCCGGCTATGCCAGAACCACTCGGCAGACACTCCGGAATCACCTGCTGGGCTGGCTGGAACCACCTGCCGGTCATGCCATCATCACCTTTCAGCTACGCCAGAACCACATGGCGGACACTCCGGAAACACCTGTCGGGCCGGCCGCAACCACCTCTCAGACGTGCCAGAACCATGTGCCTGAGATGCCGGAACCACTCCACGAACAGACCGAAACCACCTGCCAGACCCGCCTGAACCCCCTGGCGAGCACGCCTGAACCACCTGCTCAACTAGCCGGAACCACCTTCCTGACACGCCAAAATCACCTGCCAGGTATACCAGAACCACTTGGTGGACACTCCGGAATCATCTGCCGGACATGCCAGAACCAGCTCTCAGACACACCAGAACCACGTGCCAGAGACGCCGGAAGCAGCAGCTGAGCATACCTGAGCCACCTGCTCGACTCGCAAGAAACACCTGTCGGACATGCCAAAATCACCTGCCGGGTACGCCAGAAACACTTGGCGGATGCTCCGGAATCACCTGTCGGGCGTGCCGGAACCACGTCTCAGACTTGCCAGAACCATGTTCTGGACACGCCGGTACCACCTGCCGAGTATGCCGGAACCAGCTGATCCACTCCCCAGAACCACCTAGTGGACACGCCAAAATCAACAGCCGGCTACGCCAGAACCACTCGGCAGACACTCCGGAATCACATGCCAGGCATTCCGGAACCACCTCTCAGAGGTGCCAGAACCAAATGCCGCACACACCGGTATCACCTGCCGGGCATGCCGGAACCACCTCTCAGAGGTGTCAGAACCACATGTCGGACACTCCGGAATCACCTGCCGGGCATGCTGGAACCACCTGCTGGACATGCCGGAACCACCTGCCTGACATGCCGGAACAACCTGCCGGACATTCCGGAACCACAGGCTCGACTCGCCGGAACCATTCCCAGACATGCAAAATCACCTGCCGGCTATGCCAGAACCACATGTCGAACACTCCGGTATCACCTGCCGGGCATGCCGGAACCACCTCTCAGAGGTGCCAGAACCACATGCCGGACACTCCGGAATCACCTGCCGGGCATGCCGGAACCACCTTCCGGACATGCAGGAACCACCGGCTCGACTCGCCGGAACCATTGCCGGACATGCAAAATCACCTGCCGGCTATGCCAGAACCACTTGGGGAACACTGCGGAATCACCTGCCGGGCATGGCGGAACCAACTCTCAGACATGCCGGAACCACATGCCAATGACACCGGAAGCACCTGCCGAGCACGCCAGAACCACCTGCTCGACTCGCCAAAACCACCTGATGGACACGCCTAAATCAGCTTCCGGCTACGCCACAACCATTTGGTGAAAACTTCGGAATCACCTGCCGGCTGGCTGGAACCACCTGCCTGTCATGCCAAAATCACCTGCCAGCTATGGCAGAACCACTTGTCCGACACCATGGAAACACCTGTCGGGCTGGCCGGAACTACCTTTCAGACGTGCCAGAACCATGTGCCTGAGATGCCGGAACCACACCCCGAACAGACCGAAACCACCTGCCAGCCCCGCCTGAACCACCTGCCGAGCACGCCGGAACCACCTACTCGACTCGCTGGAACCACGTACCTGACATGCTAAAATCACCTGCCGGGTATGCCACAACCACTTGGTGGACACTCCGGAATCATCTGCCGGACATGCCAGAACCAGCTCTCAGACACACCAGAACCACGTGCCAGACACGCCGGAAGCACCTGCTGAGCATGCCTGAGCCAAATGCTTGACTTGACAGAAACACCTGCCAGACAAGCCAAAATCACCTGCCGGGTACGCCAGAACCACGTGTCGGACACTCCGGAATCACCCGTCGGGCATGCCGGAACCAACTCTCAGACGTGCCAGAACCTCGTGCCGGACACGCCAGAACCACCTGCCGGACAGACTGGAAACACCTGCCGGACACGCCGGAACCACCGGCTCGACTCGCCGGAACCACCGGCGGACATGCAAAATGACCTGCCAGCTACGCCAGACCCACTTGGCGAACACTCCGGAATCACCTGTCGGGCATGCCGGAAGCACCTCTCAGACTTGCCAGAACCATGTTCCTGACACGCCGGTACCACCTGCCAAGTATGCCGGAACCACATGATCCACTCCCCTGAACCACCTGCTGGACACGCCAGAATCACCTGCCGGCTATGCCAGAACCACTCGGCAGACACTCCGGAACCACATGCCGGGCATGCCGGAACCACATCTCAGAGGTGCCAGAACCACATGCCGGACACTCCGGAACCACCTGCCGGGCATGCCGGAACCACCTCTCAGAGGTGCCAGAACCATGCTCCGGACACGCCGGTACCACCTGCCGAGCTCACCGGAACCACCTGCTGGACACGCCAAAATCACCTGCCGGCTGCGCCAGAACCATTTGGTGAACTCTTCGGAATCACCTGCCGGGCTGGCTGGAACCACCGGCCGGTCACGCCAACATCACCTGCCAGCTATGCAAGAACCACTTGGCGGACACCATGGAAACACCTGTCGGGCCGGCCGGAACCACCTCTGAGACGTGCCAGAACCATGAGCCTGAGATGCCGGAACCAATCCCCGAACAGACCGAAACCACCTGCCAGACACGCCTGAACCTCCTGGCGAGCACGCCTGATCCACCTGCTCAACTAGCCGGAACCAACTTCCTGACATGCCAAAATCACCTGCCAGGTATACAAGAACCACTTGGTGGACACTCCGGAATCATCTGCCGGAGATGCCAGAAGCAGCTCTCAGACACACCAGAACCACGTGCCAGAGATGCCGGAAGCACAAGCTGAGCATGCCTCGCCACCTGCTCGACTCGCAAGAAACACCTGTCGGACATGCCAAAATCACCTGCCGGGTACGCCAGAAACACTTGGCGGACGCTCCGGAACAACCTGTCGGGCGTGCCGGAACCACCTCTCAGACGTGCCAGAACCATGTTCTGGACACGCCGGTACCACCTGTCGAGTATGCCGGAACCAGCTGATCCACTCTCCAGAAGCACCTAGTGGACACGCCAAAATCAACTGCCGGCTACGCCAGAACCACTCGGCAGACACTCCGGAATCACATGCCAGGCATTCCGGAACCACCTCTCAGAGGTGCCAGAACCAAATGCCGGACACTCCGGAATCACATGCCAGGCATTCCGGAACCACCTCTCTGAGGTGCCAGAACCACATGCCTGACACTCCGGAATCACCTGCCGGGCATGACGGAACCACCTGCTGTACATGCCGGAATCACCTGCCGGACATGCCGGAACCACCGGCTCGACTCGCTGGAACCATTGCCGGACATGCAAAATCACCTGCCGGCTATGCCAGAACCACTTGGGGAACACTCCGGAATCACCTGCCGGGCATGGCGGAACCACCTCTCAGACATGCCGGAACCACATGGCAATGACACTGGAAGCACCTGCCGAGCACGCCAAAACCACCTGCTCGACTCGCCAAAACCACCTGCCGGCTATGCCAGAACCAATCGGCAGACACTCCGGAATCACATGCCGGGCATTCCGGAACCACCTCTCACAGGTGCCAGAACCAAATGCTGGACACTCCGGTATCACATGCCGGGCATGCCGGAACCACCTCTCAGAGGTGCCAGAACCACATGCCGGACACTCCGGAATCACCTGCTGGGCATGCCGGAACCACCAGCTGGACATGCCGGAACCACCGACTCGACTAGCCGGAACCATTGCCGGACATGAAAAATCACCTGCCGGCTACGCCAGAACCACTCGGCAGACACTCCGGAATGACAGGCCAGGCATTCCGGAACCACCTCT
This sequence comes from Equus przewalskii, assembly GCF_037783145.1. Lineage (NCBI taxonomy): Eukaryota > Metazoa > Chordata > Mammalia > Perissodactyla > Equidae > Equus > Equus przewalskii. Next base: position 90,336 of record NW_027227943.1, read on the forward strand.
CAGAGGTGCCAGAACCAAATGCCGGAGACTCCGGTATCACCTGCCGGGCATGCCGGAACCACCTTCTGGACATGCCGGAACCAACGGCTCGACTCGCCGTAACCATTGCCGGACTTGCAAAATCACCTGCCGGCTACGCCACAACCACTTGGCGAACACTCCGGAATCACCTGCCGGGTATGGCGGAACCACCTCTCAGACATGCCGGAACCACATGCCAATGACACCGGAAGCACCTGCCGAGCACGCCAGAACCACCTGCTCGACTCGCCAAAACCACCCGCTGGACACGCCAAAATCACCTGCCGGCTATGCCAGAACCACTCGGCAGACACTCCGGAATCACCTGCAGGGCTGGCTGGAACCACCTCTCGGTCACGCCAACATCACCTTTCAGCTACGCCAGAACCACTTGGCGGACACTCCGGAAAGACCTCTCCGGCCGGCCGGAACCACCTCTCAGACGTGCCAGAACCATGTGCCTGAGATGCCGGAACCACTCCCCGGAGAGACCGAAACCACCTGCCAGACCCGCCTGAACCCCCTGTCGAGCACGCCTGATCCACCTGCTCAACTAGCCGGAACCACCTTCCTGACACGCCAAATTCACCTGCCAGGTACACCAGAACCACTTGGTGGACACTCCGGAATCATCTGCCGGACATGCCAGAACCAGCTCTCAGACACACCAGAACCACGTGCCAGAGAGGCCGGAAGCACCAGCTGAGCATGCCTGAGCCACCTGCTCGACTCGCAAGAAAGACCTGTCGGACATGCCAAAATCACCTGCCGGGTACGCCAGAAACACTCGGCGGACGCTCCGGAATCATATGTCGGGCGTGCCGGAACCAACTCTCAGACTTGCCAGAACCATGATCTGGACACGCCGGTACCACCTGCCGAGTATGCCGGAACCAGCTGATCCACTCCCCATATCCACCTAGTGAACACGCCAAAATCAACTGCCGGCTACGCCAGATCCACCGGCTCGACTCGCCGGAACCACAGCCGGACATGCAAAATGCCCTGCCGGCTACACCAGAACCACTTGGCGAACACTCGGGAATCACCTGTCGGGCATGCCGGACCCACCTGTCAGAGGTGCCAGAACCACATGCCGGACACTCCGGAATCACCTGCCGGGCATGCCGGAACCATCTCACAGTCGTGCCAGAACCATGTTCCGGACACGCTGGTACCACCTGCCGAGCTCGCCGGAACCACCTGCTGGACACGCCAAAATCACCTGCCAGATACGCCAGAACAACATGGCAGACACTCCGGAACCACCTGCCAGGCATGCCGGATCCACATCTCAGAGGTGCCAGAACCACATGCCGGACACTCCGGAATCACCTGCCTGGCATGCCGGAACCATCTCTCAGACGTGCCAGAACCATGTTCCGGACACGCCGGTACCACCTGCCGAGTATGCCGGAACCAGCTGATCCACTCCCCAGAACCACCTAGTGGACACGCCAAAATCACCTGCCGGCTACGCCAGAACCACTCGGCAGACACTCCGGAATCACCTGCGGGGCTGGCTGGAACAACCTGCCGGTCACGCCAACATCACCTTTCAGCTACGCCAGAACCACTTGGCGGACACTACGGAAACACCTGTCGGGCCAGCAGCAACCACCTCTCAGAAGTGCCAGAACCATGTGCCTGAGATGCCGGAACCACTCCCCGAACAGACCGAAACCACCTGCCAGACCAGCCTGAACCCACTGGCGAGCACGCCTGATCCACCTGCTCAACTAGCCGGAACGACCTTCCTGACACGCCAAAATAACCTGCCGGCTACGCCACAAGCATTTGGTGAACTCTTCGGAATCACCTGCCGGGCTGGCTCCAGAACCCCTCGGCAGACTCTCCGGAACCACCTGCCGGGCATGCCGGAACCACCTCTCAGACATGCCGGAACCACATGCCAATGACACCGGAAGCACCTGCCGAGCACGCCAGAACCACCTGCTCGACTCGCCAAAACCACCTGCTGGACACGCCAAAATCACCTGCCGGCTACGCCACAACCATTTGGTGAACTCTTCGGAATCACCTGCCGGGCTTGCTGGAACCACCTGCCGGTCACGCCAACATCACCTTTCAGCTATGCCAGAACCACTTGGCGGACACCATGGAAACACCTGTCGGGCCGGCCGGAACCACCTCTAAGACGTGCCATAACCATGAGCCTGAGATGCCGGAACCACTCCCCGAACAGACCGAAAGCACCTGCCAGACACGCGTGAACCCCCTGGCGAGCACGCCTGATCCACCTGCTCAACTAGCCGGAACCACCTTCCTGACACGCCAAAATCACCTGCCAGGTATACAAGAACCACTTGGTGGACACTCCGGAATCATCTGCCGGAGATGCCAGAACCAGCTCTCACAGACAGGAGAACCACGTACCAGAGACGCCGGAAGCACCAGCTGAGCATGCCTGAGCCACCTGCTCGACTCGCAAGAAAGACCTGTCGGACATGCCAAAATCACCTACCGGGTACGCCAGAAACACTCGGCGGACGCTCCGGAATCACGTGTCGGGCGTGCCGGAACCAACTCTCAGACTTGCCAGAACCATGATCTGGACACGCCGGTACCACCTGCCGAGTATGCCGGAACCAGCTGATCCACTCCCCAGATCCACCTAGTGAACACGCCAAAATCAACTGCCGGCTACGCCGGATCCACCGGCTCGACTCGCCGGAACCACCGCCGGACATGCAAAATGACCTGCCGTCTACGCCAAAACCACTTGGCGAACACTCCGGAATCACCTGTCGGGCATGCCGGACCCACCTCTCAGAGGTGCCAGAACCATGTTCCAGACACGCTGGTACCACCTGCCGAGCTAGCCGGAACCACCTGCTGGACACGCCAAAATCACCTGCCAGCTACGCCAGAACCACTCGGCAGACACTGCGGAACCACCTGCCGGGCATGCCGGATCCACATCTCAGAGGTGCCAGAACCACATGCCGGACATTCCGGAATCACCTGCCTGGCATGCCGGAACCATCTCTCAGACGTTCCAGAACCATGTTCCGGACACGCCGGTACCACCTGCCGAGTATGCCGGAACCAGCTGATCCATTCCCCAGAACCACCTAGTGGACACGCCAAAATCAACTGCCGGCTACGCCAGAACCACTCGGCAGACACTCTGGAATCACATGCCAGGCATTCCGGAACCACCTATCAGAGGTGCCAGAACCAAATGCCGGAGACTCCGGTATCACCTGCCGGGCATGCCGGAACCACCTCTCAGAGGTGCCAGAACCACATGCCGGACACTCCGGAATCACCTGCCGGGGATGCCGGGACCACCTGCCGGACTTGCCGGAACCAGCGGCTCGACTCGCCGGAACCATTGCCGGACATGCAAAATCACCTGCCGGCTATGCCAGAAGAACTTGGCGAACACACCGGAATCACCTGCCGGGCATGGCTGAACCACATCTCAGACATGCCGGAACCACATGCCAATGACACCGGAAGCACCTGCCCAGCACGCCAGAACCACCTGCTCGACTCGCCAAAACCAACTTCTGGACACGACAAAATCACCTGCCGGCTACTCCAGAACCACTCGGCAGACACTCCGGAATCACAGGCCAGGCATTCTGGAACCACCTCTCAGAGGTGCCAGAACCAAATGCCGGAGACTCCGGTATCACCTGCCGGGCATGCTGGAACCACCTGCCGGACATGCCGGAACCACCGGCTCGACTCACCGGAACCATTGCCGGACATGCAAAATCACCTGCCGGCTACGCCAGAACCACTTGGCGAACACTCCGGAATCACCTGCCGGGCATGGCGGAACCTCCTCTCAGACATGCCGGAACCACATGCCAATGACACCGGAAGCACCTGCCGAGCACGCCAGAACCACCTGCTCGACTCGCCAAATCCACCTGCTGGACACGCCAAAATCATCTGTCGGCTACGCCACAACCATTTGGTTAACTCTTCGGAATCACCTGCCGGGCTGGCTGGAACCACCTGCCGGTCACGCCAACATCACCTGCCAGCTATGCCACAACCACTTGGCGGACACCATGGAAACACCTGTGGGGCCGGCCGGAACCACCCATCAGACGTGCCAGAACCATGTGCCTGAGATGCCGGAACCACACCCCGAATAGACCGAAACCACCTGCCAGACCCGCCTGAACCACCTGCCGAGCACGCCGGAACCGCCTACTCGACTCGCCGGAACCACCTACCTGACACGCTAAAATCACCTGCCGGGTATGCCACAACCACTTGGTGGACACTCCGGAATCACCTGTCGGGCATGCCGGAACCAACTCTCAGACGTGCCAGAACCTCGTGCCGGTCACGCCAGAACCACCTGCCGGACACGCCGGAACCACCGGCTCGACTCGCCGGAACCACCGCCGGACATGCAAAATGACCTGCCTGCTACGCCAGAACCACTTGGCGAACACTCCGGAATCACCTGTGGTGCATGCCGGAACCACCTCTCAGACTTGCCAGAACCATGTTCCGGACACGCCGGTACCACCTGCCGAGTATGCCGGAACCACCTGACACACTCCCCAGAACCACCTGCTGGACACACCAGAATCACCTGCCGACTACGCCACAACCACTCGGCAGACACTCCGGAACCACCTGCCGGGCATTCCGGAACCACCTCTCAGAGGTGCCAGAACCACATGCAGGACACTGCGGAACCACCTGCCGGGCATGCCGGAACCACCTCTCAGAGGTGCCAGAACCACATGCCGGACACTCCGGAATCACCTCATGGGCATGCTGGAACCACGTGCTGGACATGCCGGAACCACCTGACGGACATGCCGGAACCACCTGCCGGACATTCCGGAACCACGGCTTGACTCGCCGGAACCATTGCTGTACATGCAAAATCACCTGCCGGCTACGCCAGAACCACTTGGCGAACACTCCGGTATCACCTGCCGGGCATGCCGAAACCACCTCTCAGAGGTGCCAGAACCACATGCCGGACACTCCGGAATCACCTGCCGGGCATGCAGGAACCACCTGCCGGACATGCCGGAACCACCGGCTCGACTCGCCGGAACCTTTGCCGGACATGCAAAATCACCTACCGGCTATGCCAGAACCACTTGGGGAACACTCCGGAATCACCTGGCGGGCATGGCGGAACCACCTCTCAGACATGCCGGAACCACATGCCAATGACACCGGAAGCACCTGCCGAGCACGCCAGAACCACCTGCTCGACTCGCCAAAACAACCTGCTGGACACGCCAAAATCACCTTCCGGCTACGCCACAACCATTTGTTGAACACTTCGGAATCACCTGCCGGGCTGGATGGAACCACCTGCCGGTCACGCCATCATCACCTTTCAGCTACGCCAGAACCACTTGGTGGACACTCCGGAATCACCTGCCGGTCTGGCTAGAACCACCTGCCGGTCACGCCAACATCACCTTTCAGCTACGCCAGAACCACTTGGCGGACACTCCGGAAACACCTCTCCGGCCGGCCGGAACCACCTCTCAGACGTGCCAGAACCATGTGCCTGAGATGCCATAACCACTCCCCTAACAGACGGAAACCACCTGCCAGACCCGCCTGAACCCCCTGGCGAGCACGCCTGATCCACCTGCTCAACTAGCCGGAACCAACTTCCTGACACGCCAAAATCACCTGCCAGGTATACCAGAACCACTTGGTGGACACTCCGGAATCATCTGCCGGACATGCCAGAACCAGCTCTCAGACACACCAGAACCACGTGCCAGAGACACCGGAAGCACCAGCTGAGCATGCCTGAGCCACCTGCTCGACTCACCAGATACACCTGTCGGACATGCCAAAATCACCTGCTGGGTACGCCAGAAACACTTGGCGGACGCTCCGGAATCACCTGTCAGGCGTGCAGGAACCACCTCTCAGACTTGCCAGAACCATGTTCTGGACACGCCGGTACCACCTGCCGAATATGCGGGAACGACCTGATCCACTCCCCAGAACCACCTGCTAGATACGCCAGAATCACCTGCCGGCTACGCCAGAACCACTCGGCAGACACTCCGTAACCAACTGCCGGGCATGCCGGAACCACCTCTCAGAGGTGCCAGAACCACATGCTGGACACTCCGGAATCACCTGCCGGGCATGCCGGAACCATCTCTCAGACGTGCCAGAACCATGTTCCGGACATGCCGGAACCACCTGCCGAGCTCGCCGGAACCACCTGCTGGACACGCCAAAATCACCTGCCGGCTACTCCAGAACCACTCGGCAGACACTCCGGAATCACATGCCAGGCATTCCGGAACCACCTGTCAGAGGTGCCAGAACAACATGCCGGACACTCCGGAATCACCTGCCGGGCATGCCGGAACCACCTGCTGGAAATGCCGGAACCACCGGCTCGACTCGCCGGAACCATTGCCGGACATGCAAAATCACCTGCCGGCTACGCCAGAACCACTTGGCGAACACTCCGGAATCACCTGCCGCGCATGGCGGAACCACCTCTCAGACATGCCGGAACCAGATGCCAATGACACCGGAAGCACCTGCCGAGCACGCGGGAACCACCTGCTCGACTCGCCAGAACCACCTGCCGGACACACCAAAATCACCTGCCGGCTACGCCACAACCAGTTGGTGAACACTTTGAAATCAACTGCCGGGCTGGCTGGAACCACCTGCCGGTCACGCCAAAATCACCTGCCAGCTACGCCAGAACCACTTGGCGGACACGCCAAAATCACCTACCGGCTACGCCAGAACCAGTTGGTGAGCACTTCGGAATCACCTGCCGTTCTGGCTGGAACCAGCTGCCGGTCATGCCACATCACCTGCCAGCTACGCCAGAACCACTTGGCGGACACTCCGGAAACACCAGTCGTGCCGGCCCCAAACACCTCTCAGCCGTGCCAGAACCATGTGCCTGAGATGCCGGAACCACACCCCGAACAGACCGAAACCACCTGCCAGACCTGCCTGAACCACCTGCCGAGCACGCCGGATCCACCTGCTGAGCATGCTGGAACAACCTGCTCGACTCGCTGGAGCCACCTGCCGGACATGCCAAAATCAGCTGCCGGCTATGCCAGAACCACTTGCCGGACACTCCAAAATCACCTGCCTGGCGTGCCGGAACCACATCTCATATGTACCAGAACCACGTGCAGGAGATGCCGGAAGCACCTGCCGAGCATGCCAGAACCACCCGATCCACTCCCCAGAACCACCTGCTGGACCCACCTGAACCACCTGCTGGCTACGCGGGAACCACTTGGTGGACACTCCGGAATCACCTGCCGGGCATGCCGGAACCACCTGATCCACTCCCCAGAACCACCTGCTGGACATGCCGGAATCACCTGCCGGACATGCCGGAACCACCGGCTCGACTCGCCGGAACCATTGCCGGACATGCAAAATCACCTGCCGGCTATGCCAGAACCACTTGGCGAACACTCCGGAATCACCTGCCGGGCAAGGCGGAAGCACCTCTCAGACATGCCGGAACCACAAGCCAATGACACCGGAAGCACCTGCCGAGCACGCCAGAACCACCTGCTCGACTCGCCAAAACCACCTGCTGGACACGCCAAAATCACGTTCCGGCTACGCCACAACCATTTGGTGAACACTTCGGAATCACCTGCCGGGCTGGCTGGAACTACCTGCCGGTCACGACAACATAACCTGCCAGCTATGCCAGAACCACTTGGCGGACACCATGGAAACACCTGTCGGGCCGGCTGGAACCACCTATCAGACGTGCCAGAACCATGTGCCTGAGATGCCGTAACCACACCCCGAACAGACCAAAACCACCTGCCAGACGCGCCTGAACCACCTGCCGAGCACGCCGGAACCACCACTCGACTCGCTGGAACCACCTACCTGACACGCAAAAATCACCTGCCGGGTATGCCACAACCACTTGGTGGACACTCCGGAATCATCTGCCGGACATGCCAGAACCAGCTCTCAGACACACCAGAACCACGTGCCAGACACGCCGGAAGCACCTGCTGAGCATGTCTGAGCCAAATGCTCGACTTGCAAGAAACACCTGCCAGACACGCCAAAATCACCTGCCGGGTATGCCAGAACCACGTGGCAGACACTCCGGAATCACGTGTCGGGCATGCCGGAACCAACTCTCAGACGTGCCAGAACCCCGTGCCGGTACCGCCAGAGCCACCTGCCGGACACGCCGGTACCACCGGCTTGACTCGCCAGAACCACCGCCGGACATTCAAAATGACCTGCCGGCTACGCCAGAACCACTTGGCGAACACTCTGGAATCACCTGTCGGGCATGCCGGAACCACCTCTCAGACTTGTCAGAACCATGTTCCGGACACGCCGATACCACCTGCTGAGTATGCCGGAACCACCTGATCCACTCCCCAGAACCACATGCTGGACACGCCAGAATCACCTGCCGACTACGCCAGAACCACTCGGCAGACACTCCGGAACCACCTGCCGGGCATGCCGGAACCACCTCTCAGAGGTGCTGGAACCACATGCTGGACACTCCGGAATCACCTGCCGGGCATGCCGGAACCATCTCTCAGACGTGCCAGAACCATGTTCCGGACACGCTGGTACCACCTGCCGAGCTCGCCGGAACCACCTGCTGGACACACCAAAATCACCTGCCAGCTACGCCAGAACCACACGGCAGACACTCAGGAATCACCTGCCGGGCTGGCTGTAACCACCTGCCGGTCACGCCAACATCACCTTTCAGCTACGCCAGAAATACTTGGCGGACACTCAGGAAACACCTCTCCGGCCGGCCGGAATCAGCTCTCAGAAGTGCCATAACAATGAGCCTGAGATGCCGGAACCACTCCCCGAACTGACCGAAACCACCTGATAGACCCGCCTGAAACCCCTGGCGAGCACGCCTGATCCACCTGCTCAACTAGCCGGAACCAACTTGCTGACACGCCAACATCACCTGCCAGGTATACCAGAACCACTTGGTGGACACTCCGGAATCATCTGCCGGACATGCCTGAATCAGCTCTCAGACACACCAGAACCACGTGCCAGAGACGCCGGAAGCACCTGCTGAGCATGCCTCAGCCACCTGCTCGACTCGCAAGATACACCTGTCGGACAGGCGAAAATCACCTGCCGGGTACGCCAGAAACACTTGGCGGACGCTCCGGAATCACCCCTTCGGGCGTGCCAGAACCACCTCTCAGACTTGCCAGAACCATGTTCTGGACATGCCGGTACCACCTGCCGAGTATGCCGGAACCAGCTGATCCACTCCCCAGAACCACCTAGTGGACACGCCAAAATCAACTGCCGGCTACGCCAGAACAACTCGGCAGACACTCCGGAATCACATGCCAGGCATTCCGGAACCACCTCTCAGAGGTGCCAGAACCAAATGCCGTACACTCCGGTATCACCTGCCGGGCATGCCGGAACCACCTCTCAGAGGTGCCAGAACCACATGCCGGACACTCCGGAATCACCTGCCGGGCATGCTGGAACCACGTGCTGGACATGACGGAACCACCTGCCGGACATTCCGGAACCACCTGCCGGACATTCCGGAACCACCGGCTCGACTCGCCGGAACCATTGCCGGACATGCCAAATCACCTGCCGGCTACGCCAGAACCACTTGGCGAACACTCCGGTATCACCTGCCGGGCATGCTGGAACCACCTGCCGGACATGCCGGAACCACCGGCTCGACTCGCCGGAACCATTGCCGGACATGCAAAATCACCTGCCTGCTATGCCAGAACCACTTGGGGAACACTCCGGAATCACCTGCCGGGCATGGCGGAACCACCTCTCAGACATGCCGGAACCACATGCCAATGACACCGGAAGCAACTGCCGAGCACGCCAGAACCACCTGCTCGACTCGCCAAAACCACCCGCTGGACACGCCAAAATCACCGGCCGGCTATGACAGAACCACTCGGCAGACACTCCGGAATCACCTGCCGGGCTGGCTCCAGAACAACTCGGCAGACTCTCCGGAACCACCTGCCGGGCATGCCGGAACCACCTCTAAGACATGCCGCAACCACATGCCAATGACACCAGAAGCACCTGCCGAGCACGCCAGAACCACCTGCTCGACTCGCCAAAACCACCCGCTGGACACGCCAAAATCACCTGCCGGCTACGCCACAACCATTTGGTGAACTCTTCGGAATCACCTGCCCGGCTTGCTGGAACCACCTGCCGGTCACGCCAACATCACCTGCCAGCTATGCCAGAACCACTTGGCGGACACCATGGAAACACCTGTCGGGCCGGCCGGAACCACCTCTCAGACCTGCCAGAACCATGTGCCTGAGATGCCGGAACCAATCCCCGAACAGGCCGAAACCACCTGCCAGACCCGCCTGAACCCCCTGGCGAGCATGCCTGATCCACCTGCTCAACTAGCCGGAACAACCATCCAGACACGCCTAAATCACTTGCCAGGTCTACCAGAACCACTTGGTGGACACTCCGGAATCATCTGCCAGAAATGCCAGAACCAGCCCTCTGACACACCAGAACCAAGTGCCGGACACGCCGGAAGCACCTGCTGATCATGCCTGAGCCACATGCTCGACTTGCAAGAAACACCTGCCAGACACGCCAAAATCACCTGCCGGGTACCCCAGAACCACGTGGCGGACACTCCGGAATCACCTGTCGGGCATGCCGGAACCAACTCTCAGACGTGCCAGAACCTCGTGCCGGACACGCCAGAACCACCTGCCGGACAGTCCGGAAACACATGCTGGACACGCCGGAACCACCAGCTCGACTCGCCGGAACCACCACCGGACATGCAAAATGACCTGCCGGCTACGCCAGAAAAACTTGGCGAACACTCCGGAATCACATGTCGGGCATGCCGGAACCACCTCTCAGACGTGCCAAAACCACATGCCGGACACTCCGAAATCACCTGCCCGGAATGCCGGAACCACCTGCTGGACATGCCGGAACCACCGTCTCGACTCGCCGGAACCATTGCCAGACATGCAAAATCACCTGCCGGCTACGCCAGAACCACTTGGCAAACACTCCGGAATCACCTGCCGGGCATGGCGGAACCACCTCTCAGACATGCCGGAACCGCATGCCAGTGACACCGGAAGCACCTGCCGAGCACGCCAGAACCGCCTGCTCGACTCGCCAAAACCACCCGCTGGACACGCCAAAATCACCTGCCGGCTACGCCAGAACCACTCGGCAGACACTCCCGAATCACATGCCGGTCTGGCTGGAACCACCTGACGGTCAGGCCAACATCACCTTTCACCTACGCCAGAACCACTTGGCGGACACTCCGGAAACACCTGTCGGGCCGGCCAGAACCACCTCTCAGACGTGCCAGAACCATGTGCCTGAGATGCCGGAACCACACCCCGAACAGACCGAAACCACCTGCCAGACCCGCCTGAACCCCCTGTCGAGCACGCCTGATCCACCTGCTCAACTAGCCGGAACCACCTTCCTGACACGCCAAAATCACCTGCCAGTTATACCAGAACCACTTGGTGGACACTCCGGAATCATCTGACGGACATGCCAGAACCAGCTCTCAGACACACCAGAACCACGTGCCAGAGACGCCGGAAGCACCAGCTGAGCATGCCTCAGCCACCTGCTCGACTCGCAAGATACTCCTGTCGGACAGGCGAAAATCACCCGCCGGGTACGCCAGAAACACTTGGCGGATGCTCCGGAATCACCTGTCGGGCGTGCCGGAACCACCTCTCAGAATTGCCAGAACCAAGTTCTGGACACGCCGGTACCACCTGCCGAGTATACCGGAACCAGCTGATCCACTCCCCAGAACCACCTAGTGGACACGCCAAGATCAACTGCCGGCTACGCCAGAACCACTCGGCAGACACTCCGGAATCACATGCCAGGCATTCCGGAACCACCTCTCAGAGGTGCCAGAACCAAATGCCGGAGACTCCGGTATCACCTGCCGGGCATGCTGGAACCACCTCTCAGAGGTGCCAGAACCTAATGCCGGACACTCCGGAATCACCTGCCGGGCATGCTGGAACCACGTGCTGGACATGCCGGAACCACCTGCCGGACATGCCGGAACCACCTGCCGGACATGCCGGAACCACCGGCTCGACTCGCCGGAACCATTGCCGGACATGCAAAATCACCTGCCGTCTACGCCAGAACCACTTGGCGAACACTCCGGTATCACCTGCCGGTCATGCCGGAACCACCTGCCGCCATGCCGGAACCACCGGCTCGACTCGCCGGAACCATTGCCGGACATGCAAAATCACCTGCCGGCTACGACAGAACCACTTGTCATACTCTCCGGAATCACCTGCCAGGCATGGCGGAACCACCTCTCAGACATGCCGGAACCACATGCCAATGACACCGGAAGCACCTGCCGAGCACGCCAGAACCACCTGCTCGACTCACCAAAACCACCTGCTGGACACGCGAAAATCACCTGCCGGCTAGGCCACAACCATTTGGTGAACTCTTTGGAATCACCTGCCAGGCTGGCTAGAACCACCTGCCGGTCACGCCAACATCACCTGCCAGCTATGCCAGAACCACTTGGCGGACACCATGGAAACACCTGTCGGGCCGGCCGGAACCACCTCTCAGACGTGCCAGAACCATGTGCCTGAGATGCCGGAACAACACCCCAACAGACCGAAACCACCTGCCAGACCCACATGAACCACCTGCCAAGCACGCCGGAACCATCTAATCGACTCGCCGGAACCACCTACCTGACACGCTAAAATCACCTGCCGGGTCTGCCACAACCACTTGGTGGACACTCCGGAATCATCTGCCGGACATGCCAGAACCAGCTCTCAGACACACCAGAACCTCTTGCCGGACACGCCGGAAGCACCTGCTGATCATGCCTGAGCCAAATACTCGACTTGCAAGAAACACCTGCCAGACAAGCCAAAATCACCTGCCGGGTACGCCAGAACCACGTGGCGGACACTCCGGAATCACCTGTCGGGCATGCCGGAACCAACTCTCAGACGTGCCAGAACCTCGTGCCGGACACGCCAGAACCACCTGCCGGACAGACCGGAACCACCTGCTGGACACGCCGGAACCACCGGCTCGAGTCGCCGGAACAACCGCCGGACATGCAAAATGACCTGCCGGCTACGCCAGAACCACTTGGCGAACACTCCGGAACCACCTGCCGGGCATGACGGAACCACCTCTCAGAGGTGCCAGAACCATATGCCGGACACTCCGGAATCACCTGCGGGTCTGGCTGGAACCACCTGCCGGTCACGCCAACATCACCTTTCAGCTACGCCAGAACCACTTGGCGGACACTCCGGAAACCATGTGCCTGAGATGCCGGAACCACTCCCCGAACAGACCGAAACCACCTGCCAGACCCGCCTGAACCCCCTGGCGAGCACGCCTGATCCACCTGCTCAACTAGAAGGAACCACGTTCCTGACATGCCAAAATCACCTGCCAGGTATACCAGAAACACTTGGTGGACACTCCGGAATCATCCGCCGGACATGCCAGAACCAGCTCTCAGACACACCAGAACCACGTGCCAGAGATGCCGGAAGCACCAGCTGAGCATGCCTGAGCCACCTGCTCGACTCGCAAGAAACACCTGTCGGACATGCCAAAATCACCTGCCAGGTACGCCAGAAACACTTGGCCGACGCTCCGGAATCACCTGTCGGGCGTGCCGGAACCACCTCTCAGACTTGCCAGAACCATGTTCTGGACACGCCGGTACCACCTGCCGAGTATCCCGGAACCAGCTGATCCAGTCCCCAGAACCACCTAGTGGACACGCCAAAATCAACTGCCGGCTACGCCAGAACCACTCGGCAGACACTCCGGAATCACATGCCAGGCATTCCGGAACCACCTCTCAGAGGTGCCAGAACCAAATGCCGGACACTCCGGTATCACCTGCCGGGCATGCCGGAACCACCTCTCAGAGATGCCAGAACCACATGCCGGAGACTCCGGAATCACCTGCCAGGCATGCCGGAACCACCTGCTGGACATGCCGGAATCACCTGCCGGACATGCCGGAACCACCGGCTCGACTCGCCGGAACCATTGCCGGACATGCAAAATCACCTGCCGGCTATGCCAGAACCACTTGGGGAACACTCCGGAATCACCTGCCGTGCATGGCGAAACCACCTCTCAGACATGCCGGAACCACATGCCAATGACACCGGAAGCACCTGCCGAGCACGCCAGAACCACCTGCTCGACTCGCCAAAACCACCTGCTGGACACGCCAAAATCACCTTCCGGCTACGCCACAACCATTTGGTGAACACTTTGGAATCACCTGCCGGGCTGGCTGGAACCACCTGCCGGTCACGCCAACATCACCTGCCAGCTATGCCAGAACCACTTGGCGGACACCATGGAAACACCTGTCGGGCCGGCCGGAACCACCTATCAGACGTGCCAGAACCATGTGCCTGAGATGCCGGAACCAGACCCCGAACAGACCGAAACCACCTGCCAGACCCGCCTGAACCACCTGCCGAGCACGCCGGAACCACCTACTCGACTCGCTGGAACCACCTACCTGACACGCTAAAATCACCTGCCGGGTATGCCACAATCACTTGGTGGACACTCCGGAATCATCTGCCGGACATGCCAGAACCAGCTCTCAGACACACCAGAACCACGTGCCAGACACGCCGGAAGCACCTGCTGAGCATGCCTGAGCCAAATGCTCGACTTGCAAGAAACACCTGCCAGACAGGCCAAAATCACCTGCCGGGTACGCCAGAACCACGTGGCGGACACTCCGGAATCACCTGTCGGGCATGCCGGAACCAACTCTCAGACGTGCCAGAACCTCGTGCCGGACACGCCAGAACCACCTGCCGGACATACCGGAAACACCTGCTGGACACGCCAGAACCACTCGGCAGACACTCCGGAATCAAATGCCAGGCATCCCGGAACCACTTCTCAGAGGTGCCAGAACCAAATGCCGGACACTCCGGTATCACCTGCCGGGCATGCCAGAACAACCTCTCAGAGGTGCCAGAACCACATGCCGGACACTCCGGAATCACCTGCCGGGCATGCTGGAACCACCTGATCCACTCCCCAGAACCACCTGCTGGACATGCCGGAATCACCTGCCGGACATGCCGGAACCATCGGCTCGACTCGCGGGAACCATTGCCGGACATGCAAAATCACCTGTCAGCTACGCCAGAACCACTTGGCGAACACTCCGGAATCACCTGCCGGGCATGGCCCAACAACCTCTCAGACATGCCGGAACCGCATGCCAATGACACCGGAAGAACCTGCCGAGCACGCCAGAACCACCTGCTCGACTCGCCAAAACCACCTGCTGGACACGCCAAAATCACCTTCCGGCTACGCCACAACCATTTGGTGAACACTTTGGAATCACCTTCCGGGCTGGCTGGAACCACCTGCCGGTCACGCCAAAATCACCTGCCAGCTATGCCAGAACCACTTGGCGGACACCATGGAAGCACCTGTCGGGCATGCCGGAACCAACTCTCAGACGTGCCAGAACCTCGTGCCGGTCACGCCAGAACCACCTGCCGGACACGCCGGAACCACCGGCTCGACTCGCCGGAACCACCGCCGGACATGCAAAATGACCTGCCGGCTACGCCAGAACCACTTGGCGAACACTCCGGATCACCTGTCGGGCATGCCGGAACCACCTCTCAGACTTGCCAGAACCATGTTCCGGACACGCCAGTACCACCTGCCGAGCATGCCGGAACCACCTGATCCACTCCCCAGAACCACCTGCTGGACACGCCAGAATCACCTGCCGACTACGCCAGAACCACTCGGCAGACACTCCGGGATCACCTGCCGGGCATGCCGGAACCACCTCTTAGAGGTGCCAGAACCACATGACGGACACTCCGGAATCACCTGCCGGGCAGTCCGGTACCACCTCTCAGACGTACAAGAACCACTTGGTGGACACTCCGGAATCATCTGCCGGACATGCCAGAACCAGCTCTCAGACACACCAGAACCACGTGCCAGAGACGCCGGAAGCACCAGCTGAGCATGCCTCAGCCACCTGCTCGAGTCGCAAGATACACCTGTCGGACAGGCGTAAATCACCTGCCGGGTACGCCAGAAACACTTGGCGGACGCTCCCGAATCACCTGTCGGGCGTGCCGGAACCACCTCTCAGACTTGCCAGAACCATGTTCTGGACACGCCGGTACCACCTGCCGAGTATGCCGGAACCAGCTGATCCACTCCCCAGAACCACCTAGTGGACACGCCAAAATCAACTGCCGGCTATGCCAGAACCACTCGGCAGACACTCCGGAATCACAGGCCAGGCATTCCGGAACCACCTCTCAGAGGTGCCAGAACCCAATGCCAGACACTCCGGTATCACCTGCCGGGCATGCCGGAACCACATCTCAGATGTGCCAGAACCACATGCCGGACACTCCGGAATCACCTGCAGGGCATGGTGGAACCACGTGCTGTACATGCCAGAACCACCTGCCGGACATGCCGGAACCACCTGCCGGACATTCCGGAACCACCGGCTCAACCCGCCGGAACCATTGCCGGACATGCAAAATCACCTGCCGGCTACGCCAGAACCACTTGGCGAACAGTCCGGTATCACCTGCCGGGTATGCCGGAACCACCTCTCAGAGGTGCCAGAACCACATGCCGGAAACTCCGGAATCACCTGCCGGGCATGCCGGAACCACCTGCCGGACATGCCGGAACCACCGGCTCGACTCGCCGGAACCATTGCCGGACATGCAAAATCACCTGCCGGCTACGCCAGAACCACTTGGGGAACACTCCGGAATCACCTGCCGGGCATGCCGGAACCACCTCTCAGAGGTGCCAGAACCACATGCCGGACACTCCGGAATCACCTGCCGGTCATGGTGGAACCACCTCTAAGACATGCCGGAAACACAGGGCAATGACACTGGAAGCACCTGCCGAGCACGCCAGAACCACCTGCTCGACTCGCCAAAACCACCTGCTGGACACGCCAAAATCACCTTCCGGCTACGCCACAACCATTTGGTGAACACTTCGGAATCACCTGCCGGGCTGGCTGGAACCACCTGCCGGTCACGCCAACATCACCTGCCAGCTATGCCAGAACCACTTGGCGGAAACCATGGAAACACCTGTGGGGCCGGCCGGAACCACCTATCAGACGTGCTAGAACCATCTGCCTGAGATGCCGGAAGCACACCCCGAACAGACCGAAACCACCTGCCAGACCCGCCTGAACCACCTGCCGAGCATGCCGGAACCACTTACTCGACTCGCTGGAACCACCTACCTGACACACTAAAATCACCTGCCAGGTATGCCACAACCACTTGGTGGACACTCCGGAATCATCTGCCGGACATGCCAGAACCAGCTCTCAGACACACCAGAACCACGTGCCAGACACGCCGGAAGCACCTGCTGAGCATGCCTGAGCCAAATGCTCGACTTGCAAGAAACACCTGCCAGACAGGCCAAAATCACCTGCCGGGTACGCCAGAACCACGTGGCGGACACTCCGGAATCACCTGTCGGGCATGCCGGAACCAACTCTCAGAGGTGCCAGAACCTCGTGCCGGACACGCCAGAACCACCTGCCGGACATACCGGAAACACCTGCTGGACACGCCAGAACCACTCGGCAGACACTCCGGAATCAAATGCCAGGCATCCCGGAACCACTTCTCAGAGGTGCCAGAACCAAATGCCGGACACTCCGGTATCACCTGCCGGGCATGCCAGAACAACCTCTCAGAGGTGCCAGAACCACATGCCGGACACTCCGGAATCACCTGCCGGGCATGCTGGAACCACCTGATCCACTCCCCAGAACCACCTGCTGGACATGCCGGAATCACCTGCCGGACATGCCGGAACCACCGGCTCGACTCGCGGGAACCATTGCCGGACATGCAAAATCACCTGTCAGCTACGCCAGAACCACTTGGCGAACACTCCGGAATCACCTGCCGGGCATGGCCCAACAACCTCTCAGACATGCCGGAACCGCATGCCAATGACACCGGAAGAACCTGCCGAGCACGCCAGAACCACCTGCTCGACTCGCCAAAACCACCTGCTGGACACGCCAAAATCACCTTCCGGCTACGCCACAACCATTTGGTGAACACTTTGGAATCACCTTCCGGGCTGGCTGGAACCACCTGCCGGTCACGCCAAAATCACCTGCCAGCTATGCCAGAACCACTTGGCGGACACCATGGAAGCACCTGTCGGGCATGCCGGAACCAACTCTCAGACGTGCCAGAACCTCGTGCCGGTCACGCCAGAACCACCTGCCGGACACGCCGGAACCACCGGCTCGACTCGCCGGAACCACCGCCGGACATGCAAAATGACCTGCCGGCTACGCCAGAACCACTTGGCGAACACTCCGGATCACCTGTCGGGCATGCCGGAACCACCTCTCAGACTTGCCAGAACCATGTTCCGGACACGCCAGTACCACCTGCCGAGCATGCCGGAACCACCTGATCCACTCCCCAGAACCACCTGCTGGACACGCCAGAATCACCTGCCGACTACGCCAGAACCACTCGGCAGACACTCCGGGATCACCTGCCGGGCATGCCGGAACCACCTCTTAGAGGTGCCAGAACCACATGACGGACACTCCGGAATCACCTGCCGGGCAGTCCGGTACCACCTCTCAGACGTACAAGAACCACTTGGTGGACACTCCGGAATCATCTGCCGGACATGCCAGAACCAGCTCTCAGACACACCAGAACCACGTGCCAGAGACGCCGGAAGCACCAGCTGAGCATGCCTCAGCCACCTGCTCGAGTCGCAAGATACACCTGTCGGACAGGCGTAAATCACCTGCCGGGTACGCCAGAAACACTTGGCGGACGCTCCCGAATCACCTGTCGGGCGTGCCGGAACCACCTCTCAGACTTGCCAGAACCATGTTCTGGACACGCCGGTACCACCTGCCGAGTATGCCGGAACCAGCTGATCCACTCCCCAGAACCACCTAGTGGACACGCCAAAATCAACTGCCGGCTATGCCAGAACCACTCGGCAGACACTCCGGAATCACAGGCCAGGCATTCCGGAACCACCTCTCAGAGGTGCCAGAACCCAATGCCAGACACTCCGGTATCACCTGCCGGGCATGCCGGAACCACATCTCAGATGTGCCAGAACCACATGCCGGACACTCCGGAATCACCTGCAGGGCATGGTGGAACCACGTGCTGGACATGCCAGAACCACCTGCCGGACATGCCGGAACCACCTGCCGGACATGCCGGAACCACCGGCTCGACTCGCCGGAACCATTGCCGGACATGCAAAATCACCTGCCGGCTACGCCAGAACCACTGGGGGAACACTCCGGAATCACCTGCCGGGCATGCCGGAACCACCTCTCAGAGGTGCCAGAACCACATGCCGGACACTCCGGAATCACCTGCCGGTCATGGTGGAACCACCTCTAAGACATGCCGGAAACACAGGGCAATGACACTGGAAGCACCTGCCGAGCACGCCAGAACCACCTGCTCGACTCGCCAAAACCACCTGCTGGACACGCCAAAATCACCTTCCGGCTACGCCACAACCATTTGGTGAACACTTCGGAATCACCTGCCGGGCTGGCTGGAACCACCTGCCGGTCACGCCAACATCACCTGCCAGCTATGCCAGAACCACTTGGCGGAAACCATGGAAACACCTGTGGGGCCGGCCGGAACCACCTATCAGACGTGCTAGAACCATCTGCCTGAGATGCCGGAAGCACACCCCGAACAGACCGAAACCACCTGCCAGACCCGCCTGAACCACCTGCCGAGCATGCCGGAACCACTTACTCGACTCGCTGGAACCACCTACCTGACACACTAAAATCACCTGCCAGGTATGCCACAACCACTTGGTGGACACTCCGGAATCATCTGCCGGACATGCCAGAACCAGCTCTCAGAGTCACCAGAACCACGTGCCAGACACGCCGGAAGCACCTGCTGAGCATGCCTGAGCCAAATGCTCGACTTGTAAGAAACACCTGTCAGACATGCCAAAATCACCTGCCGGGTACGCCAGAACCACGTGGCGGACACTCCGGAATCACCTGTCGGGCATTCTGGAACCACCTCTCAGAGGTGCCAGAACCACATGCCGGACACTCCGGAAGCACCTGCTGAGCACTCCAGAACCACCTGCTCGACTCGCCAAAACGACCTGCTGGACACGCCAAAATCACCTGCCGTGTACGCCAGAACCACTCGGCAGACACTCCGGAATCACCTGCCCGGCTTGCTGGAACCACCTGCCGGTCACGCCAACATCACCTGCCGGCTACGCCAGAACCACTTGGCGAGCACTCCGGAACCACCTGCTCGACTCGTCTGGACCACCTGCCGGACATGCCAAAATCACCTTGCGGCTACGCCAAAACCACTTGGTGGACCTCTGGAATCACCTGCCGGGCATCATAGAACCACCTCTCAAACGTGCCGGAACAACGTGCCGGAACACCGGATCCCCCTCCCCGTAAGACCGGAACCACGTCTCAGAAGTGCCAGAAGCACGTGACAGAGACGCCGGAAGCACCTGCCGAGCACGTCGGAACCACCTGCTGAAGTCGCCTGAACCACCTGCGGGACACGCCAAAATCACCTGCCGGCTACGCCAGAACCACTCGGCAGACACTCCGGAATCACATGCCAGGCATTCCGGATCCACGTCTCAGAGGTGCCAGAACCACATGCCATACACTCTGGAATCACCTGCCGGGCATGCCGGAACCACCTCTCAGACGTGCCAGAACCATTTGCCGGACACGCCGGAACCACCTGCCGAGTATGCCGGAAACACCTGCTCCACTCCCCAGAACCACCTGCTGGACACGCCAAAATCACCTGCCTGCTACACCAGAACCGCTCGGCAGACACTCCGGAACCACATGCCGGACATGCCGGAACCACCAGCTGGACATTCCGGAACCACCTGCTTGACTCGCCAGAACCACCTGCCGGACACGCCAGAATCACCACCCGGCTACGCTACAACCACTTGTCGGACACTCCGGAATCACCTGCCGGGCATGCTGGAACCACCTCTCAGAGGTGCCACAACCACATGCCGGAGACAGCGGAAGCACCTTCCGAGAATGCCGGAAGTGCCTGATCCACTCCCCAGAACCACCTCCCGGACACGCCAAAATCACCTGCCGGCTACGCCAGAACCACTTGGCGGACACTCCAGAATCACCTGCCGGGCATGCCAGAACAACCTCTCAGAAGTGCCAGAATCACGTGCCGGACAGGCCGGAACCATCTCCCGGACAGACCGGAAACACAGGAAACACTCGCCGGAACCACCTGCTTGACTCACCCGTCCCACATGCCGGACACGCCATAATCACCTGCCCGCTACACCAGAACCACTTGGCGGACAAGCCGGAATCACGTGAAGTGCATGGCGACACAACCTCTCAGACGTGCCAGAACCTCGTGCCGGACACACCAGAACCACCTGCTGGACAGACAGGAACCACCTGCCGGACACGCTGGAACCACCGGCTTGACTCGCCGGAACCATTTCCGGACATGCAAATCACCTCCCGGCTACGCCAGAACCACGTGGCGAACACTCCGAAATCAACTGCCGGGCTGCCGGTACTAGCTCTCAGACATGCCGGAACCACATGACAATGACACCCGAAGCACCTGCCGAGCATGCCAGAACCACCTGCTCGACTTGCCAAAACCACCTGCTGGACACGCCAAAATCACTTGCCGGCTAGGCCACAACCATTTGGTGAACTCTTCGGAATCACCTGCCGGGCTGGCTGGAACCACCTGCCGGTCACGCCAACATCACCTGCCAGCTATGCCAAAACCACTTGGTGGACACCATGGAAACACCTGTCGGGCCGGCCGGAACCACCTCTCAGACTTGCCAGAACCATGTTCCGGACACGCCGGTACCACCTGCCGAGTATGCCGGAACCACCTGATCCACTACCCAGAACCACCTGCTGGACACCCCAGAATCACCTGCCGACTACACCAGAACCACTCGGCAGACACTCCGGAACCACCTGCCGGGCATGTCGGAACCACCTCTCAGACTTGCCAGAACCATGTTCTGGACACGCCGGTACCACCTGCCGAGTATGCCAGGACCAGCTGATCCACTCCCCAGAACCACCGAGTGGACACGCCAAAATCAACTGCCGGCTACGCCAGAACTACTCGGCAGACACTCCAGAATCACAGGGCAGGCATTCCGGAACCACCTCTCAGAGGTGCCAGAACCACAGGCCGGACACTCCGGAATCATCTGCTGGGCATGCCGGAACCACCTGCCAGAGATGCCGGATCCACCGGCTCGACTTGCCGGAACCATTGCCGGACATGCAAAATCACCTCTCGGGTACGCCAGAACCACTTGGCGAGCACTCCGGAATCTCCTGTCGGGCATGCCGGAACCAACTCTCAGACGTGCCAGAACCTCGTGCCGGTCACGCCAGAACCACCTGCCGGACAGACCGGAAACACCTGCTGCACACGCCAAAATCACCTGCAGGCTACGCCACAACCATTTGGTGAACTCTTCGGAATCACCTGTCGGGCTGGCTGGAACCACCTGCCGGTCATGCCAACATCACGTGACAGCTATGCCAGAAGCACTTGGCGGACACCATGGAAACACCTGCCGGGCCGGCCGCAACCACCTATCAGACGTGCCAGAACCATGTGCCTGAGATGCCGGAACCACACCCCAAACACACCGAAACCACCTGCCAGACCCGCCTGAACCACCTGACAAGCACGCTGGAACCACCTACTCGACTCGCCGGAAACACCTACCTGACACGCTAAAATCACCTGCCGGGTATGCCACAACCACTTGGTGGACACTCCGGAATCATCTGCCGGACATGCCAGAACCAGCTCTCAGAAACAGCAGAACCACGTGGGGACACGCCGGAAGCACCTGCTGATCATGCCTGAGCCAATTGCTCGACTTGCAAGAAACACCTGCCAGAAACGCCAAAATCACCTGCCGGGTACGCCAGAACCACGTGGCGGACACTCCGAAATCACCTGTCGGGCATGCCGGAACCAACTCTCAGACGTGCCAGACCTCGTGCCGGACACGCCAGAACCACCTGCCGGACAGACCGGAACCACCTGCTGGACACGCCGGAACCACTGGCTCGACTCGCCGGAACAACCGCCGGACATGCAAAATGACCTGCCGGCTACGCCACAACCACTTGGCGAACACTCTGGAATCACCTGCCGGGCATGCCGGAACCATCTCTCACACGTGCCAGAACCATGTTCCGGACACGCCGGTACCACCTGCCGAGCTCACCGGAACCACCTGCTGGACACGCCAAAATCACCGGCCGGCTACGCCACAACCACTCGGCAGACACTCCAGAATCACCTGCCGGGCTGGCTGGAACCACCTGACGGTCACGCCAACATCAACTTTCAGCTACGCCACAACCACTTGGCGGACACTACGGAAACACCTGTCGGGCCGGCCGCAACCACCTCTCAGACGTGCCCGAACCATGTGCCTGAGATGCCGGAACCACTCCCCGAACAGACCGAAACCACCTGCCAGACCCGCCTCAACCCCCTGGCGAGCACGCCTGATCCACCTGCTCAACCAGCCGGAACCACCTTCCTGACACGCCAAAATCACCTGCCGGCTACGCCACAACCATTTGGTGAACTCTCTGGAACCACCTGCCGGGCATGCCGGAACCACCTCTCAGACTTGCCAGAACCATGTTCCGGACACGCCGGTACCTCCTGCCGAGTATACCGGAACCACCTGATCCACTCCCCAGAACCATCTGCTGGACACCCCAGAATCACCTGCCGGCTGCGCCAGAACCACTCGGCAGACACTCCGGAACCACCTGCCGGGCATGCCGGAACCACCTCTCAGAGGTGCCAGAACCACATGACGGACACTCCGGAATCACCTGCCGGGCATGCCGGAACCATCTTCCAGACGTGCCAGAACCATGTTCCGGACCCACCGGTGCCACCTGCCGAGGTCACCGGAACCACCTGCTGGACACGGCAAAATCACCTGCCGGCTACGCCAGAACCATTCAGCAGACACTCCGGAATCACCTGCCGGGCTGGCTGGAACCACCTGCCGGTCACGCCAACATCACCTTTCAGCTACGCCTGAACCACTTGGCGGACACTAAGGAAACACCTGTCGGGCCGGCCGGAACCACCTCTCAGACGTGCCAGAACCATGTGCCTGAGATGCCGGAACCACTCCCCGAACAGACCGAAACCACCTGCCAGACCCGCCTGAACCCCCTGGCGAGCACGCCTGATCCACCTGCTCAACTAGCCGGAACCACCTTCCTGACACGCCAAAATCACCTGCCAGGTATAGCAGAACCACTTGGTGGACACTCCGGAATCATCTGCCAGACATGCCAGAACCAGATCTCAGACACACCAGAACCACGTGCCAGACACGCCGGAAGCACCAGCTGAGCATGCCTGAGCCACCTCCTCAACTCGCAAGAGACACCTGCCAGGCACGCCAAAATCACCTGCCGGGTACGCCAGAACCACGTGGCGGACACTCCGGAATCACCTGTCGGGCATGCCGGAACCAACTCTCAGAGGTGCCAGAACCAAGTTCCGGACACGCCGGTACCACCTGCCGAGTATGCCGGAACCAGCTGATCCACTCCCCAGAACCACCTGCTGGACACGCCAGAATCACCTGCCGACTACGCCACAACCACTCGGCAGACACTCCGGAACCACCTGCCGGGCATGCCGCAACCACCTCTCAGAGGTACCAGAACCACATGATGGACACTCCGGAATCACGTGCCGGGCATGCCGGAACCACCTGCTGGACATGCCGGAATCACCTGACGGACATGCCGGAACCACCGGCTCGACTCCCAGGAACCATTGCCGGACATGCAAAATCACCTGCCGGCTATGCCAGAACGACTTGGAGAACACTCAGGAATCACCTGCCGGGCATGGCGGAACCAGCTCTCAGACATGCCGGTACCACATGGCAATGACACTGGAAGCACCTGCCGAGCACGCCAGAACCACCTGCTCGACTTGCCAAAACCACCTGCTGGACACGCCAAAATCAACTTCCAGCTACGCCACAACCATTTGGTGAACACTTCGGAATCACCTGCCGTGCTGGCTGGAACCACCTGCCGGTCACGCCAACATCACCTGCCAGCTATGCCAGAACCACTTGGCGGACCCCATGGAAACACCTGTCGGGCCGGCCGGAGACACCTATCAGACGCGCCAGAACCATGTGCCTGAGATGCCGGAACCACACCCCGAACAGCCCGAAACCACCTGCCAGACCCGCCTGAATCACCTGCCGAACACGCCTGAACCACCTAATCGACTCGAAGGAACCACCTACCTGACACGCCAAAATCACCTGTCGGGTATGCCGGAACAACCTCTCAGACTTACCAGAACCATGTTCTGGACACGCCGGTACCACCTATCGAGTATGCCGGAACCAGCTGATCCACTCCCCAGAACCACCTAGTGGACACGCCAAAATCAACTGCCGGCTACGCCAGAACCACTCGGCAGACACTGCGGAATCACATGCCAGGCATTCCGGAACCACTTCTCAGAGGTGCCAGAACCAAATGCCGGACACTCCGGTATCACCTGCCGGACATGCCGGAACCACCTCTCAGAGGTGCCAGAACCACATGCCGGACACTCCGGAATCACCTGCCGGGCATGCCGGAACCAGCTCTCAGACACACCAGAAGCACGTGCCAGACACGCCGGAAGCACCTGCTGAGCATGCCTGAGCCAAATGCTCGACTTGTAAGAAACACCTGCCAGACACACCAAAATCACCTGCCGGGTACGCCAGAACCACGTGGCGGACACTCCGGAATCACCTGTCGGGCATGCCGGAACCAACTCTCAGACGTGCCAGAACCTCGTGCCGGTCACGCCAGAACCACCGGCTCGACTCGCCGGACCGACCGCCGGACATGCAAAATGACGTGCCGGCTACGCCAGAACCACTTGGCGAACACTCCGGAATCACCTGTCGGGCATGCCGGAACCACCTCTCAGACTTGCCAGAACCATGTTCCGGACACGCCGGTACCACCTGCAGAGTATGCCGGAACCACCTGATCCACTCCCCAGAACCACCTGCTGGACACGCAAGAATCACCTGCCAACTACGACAGAACCACTCGGCAGACACTCCGGAACCACCTGCCGGTCATGCCGGAACCACCTCTCAGAGGTGCCAGAACCACATGCCGGACACTCAGGAATCACCTGCCGGGCATGCCGGAACCATCTCTCACACGTGCCAGAACCATGTTCCGGACACGCTGGTACCACCTGCCGAGCTCGCCAGAACCACCTGCTGGACACGCCAACATCACCTGCCAGCTACGCCAGAACCACACGGCAGACACTCCGGAATCACCTGCCGTGCTGGCTGGAACCACCTGCCGGTCACGCCAACATCACCTTTCAGCTACGCCAGAACCACTTGGCGGAAACTCCGGAAACACCTCTCCGGCCGGCCGGAACCACCTCTCAGACGTTCCCGAACCATGTGCCTAAGATGCCGGAACCACTCCCCGAACAGACCTAAACCACCTGCCAGACCCGTCTGAACCCACTGGCGAGCACGCCTGATCCACCTGCTCAACTAGCCGAAACCACCTCTCTGACATGCCAAAATAACCTGCCGGCCACGCCACAACCATTTGGTGAACTCTTCGGAATCACCTGCCGGGCTGGCTCCAGAACCACTCGGCAGACTCTCCGGAACCACCTGCCGGGCATGCCGGAACCACCTCTCAGACATGCCGGAACAACATGCCAATGACACCGGAAGCACCTGCCGAGCACGCCAAAACCACCTGCCCGACTCGCCAAAACCACCTGCTGGACACGCCAAAATCACCTTCCGGCTACGCCACAACCATTTGGTGAAAACTTCGGAATCACCTGCCAGGCATGGCGGAACCGCCTCTCAGACATGCCGGAACCACATGCCAATGACACTGGAAGCACCTGCCGAGCACGCCAGAACCACCTGCTCGACTCGCCAAAACCACCTGATGGACACGCCTAAATCACCTTCCGGCTACGCCACAACCATTTGGTGAAAACTTCGGAATCACCTGCCGGCTGGCTGGAACCACCTGCCGGTCACGCCAACATCACCTGCCAGCTATGGCAGAACCACTTGGCGGACACCATGGAAACACCTGTCGGGCCGGCCGGAACCACCTTTCAGACGTGCCAGAACCATGTGCCTGAGATGCCGGAACCACACCCCGAACAGACTGAAACCACCTGCCAGACCCGCCTGAACCACCTGCCGAGCACTCCGGAACCACCTACTCGACTCGCTGGAATCACGTACCTGACACGCTAAAATCACCTGCCGGGTATGCCACAACCACTTGGTGGACACTCCGGAATCATCTGCCGGACATGCCAGAACCAGCTCTCAGACACACCAGAACCACGTGCCAGACACGCCGGAAGCACCTGCTGAGCATGCCTGAGCCAAATGCTCGACTTGACAGAAACACCTGCCAGACAAGCCAAAATCACCTGCCGGGTACGCCAGAACCACGTGGCGGACACTCCGGAATCACCCGTCGGGCATGCCGGAACCAACTCTCAGACGTGCCAGAACCTCGTGCCGGACACGCCAGAACGACCTGCCGGACAGACTGGAAACAACTGCCGGACACGCCGGAATCACCGGCTCGACTCGCCGGAACCACCGCCGGACATGCAAAATGACCTGCTGGCTACGCCAGACCCACTTGGCGAACACTCCGGAATCACCTGTCGGGCATGCCGGAAGCACCTCTCAGACTTGCCAGAACCATGTTCCTGACACGCCGGTACCACCTGCCAAGTATGCCGGAACCACATGATCCACTCCCCTGAACCACCTGCTGGACACGCCAGAATCACCTGCCGGCTATGCCAGAACCACTCGGCAGACACTCCGGAACCACCTCTCAGAGGTGCCAGAACCATATGCCGGACACTCCGGAATCACCTGCCGGGCATGCCGGAACCATCTCTCAGACGTGCCAGAGCCATGTTCCGGACACGCCGGTACCACCTGCCGAGCTCGCCGGAACCACCTGCTGGACACGCCAAAATCACCTGCCGGCTACGCCAGAACCACTCGGCAGACACTCCGGAATCACCTGCCGGGCTGGCTGGAACCACCTGCCGGTCATGCCAACATCACCTTTCAGCTACGCCAGAACCACTTGGCGCACAGTACAGAAACACCTGTCGGTCCAGCCGCAACCACCTCTCAGACGTGCCAGAACCATGTTCCTGACACGCCGGTACCACCTGCCAAGTATGCCGGAACCACATGATCCACTCCCCTGAACCACCTGCTGGACACGCCAGAATCACCTGCCGGCTATGCCAGAACCACTCGGCAGACACTCCGGAACCACCTGCCGGGCATGCCGGAACCACCTCTCAGAGGTGCCAGAACCACATGCCGGACACTCCGGAATCACATGCCAGGCATTCCGGAACCACCTCTCTGAGGTGCCAGAACCACATGCCTGACACTCCGGAATCACCTGCCGGGCATGACGGAACCACCTGCTGTACATGCCGGAATCACCTGCCGGACATGCCGGAACCACCGGCTCGACTCGCTGGAACCATTGCCGGACATGCAAAATCACCTGCCGGCTATGCCAGAACCACTTGGGGAACACTCCGGAATCACCTGCCGGGCATGGCGGAACCACCTCTCAGACATGCCGGAACCACATGGCAATGACACTGGAAGCACCTGCCGAGCACGCCAGAACCACCTGCTCGACTCGCCAAAACCACCTGCCAGCTATGCCAGAACCAATCGGCAGACACTCCGGAATCACATGCCGGGCATTCCGGAACCACCTCTCACAGGTGCCAGAACCACATGCCGGACACTCCGGAATCACCTGCTGGGCATGCCGGAACCACCAGCTGGACATGCCGGAACCACCGACTCGACTAGCCGGAACCATTGCCGGACATGAAAAATCACCTGCAGGCTACGCCAGAACCACTTGGCGAACACTCCGGAATCACCTGCCGGGTATGGCGGAACCACCTCTCAGACATGCCGGAACCACATGCCAATGACACCGGAAGCACCTGCCTAGCACGCCAGAACCACCTGCTCGACTCGCCAAAACCACCTGCTGGACACGCCAAAATCACCTGCCGGCTACGCCAGAATCACTCGGCAGACACTCCAAAATCACCTGCTGGGCTGGCTGGAACCACCTGCCGGTCACGCCAACATCACCTTTCAGCTACGCCAGAACCACTTGGCGGACACTCCGGAAACACCTGTCGGGCCGGACGGAACCACCTCTCAGACTTGCCAGAACCATGTTCTGGACACGCCGGTACCACCTGCCGAGTATGCCGGAACCAGCTGATCCACTCCCCAGAACCACCTAGTGGACACGCCAAAATCAACTGCCGGCTACGCCAGAACCACTCGGCAGACACTCCGGAATCACAGGCCAGGCATTCTGGAACCACCTCTCAGAGGTGCCAGAACCAAATGCCAGAGACTCCGGTATCACCTGCCGGGCATGCCGGAACCACCTTCTGGACATGCCGGAACCAACGGCTCGACTCGCCGTAACCATTGCCGGACTTGCAAAATAACCTGCCGGCTACGCCAGAACCACTTGGCGAAGACTCCGGAATCACCTGCCGGGCATGGCGGAACCTCCTCTCAGACATGCCGGAACCACATGCCAATGACACCGGAAGCACCTGCCGAGCACGCCAGAACCACCTGCTCGACTCGCCAAATCCACCTGCTGGACACGCCAAAATCATCTGTCGTCTACGCCACAACCATTTGGTTAACTCTTCGGAATCACCTGCCGGGCTGGCTGGAACCACCTGCTAGACACGACAAAATCATCCGTCAGCTACGCCAGAACCACACGGCAGACACTCCGGAATAACCTGCCGGGCTGGCTGGAACCACCTGCCGGTCACGGCAACATCACCTTTCAGCTACGCCAGAACCACTTGGCGGACACTCCGGAAACACCTCTCCGGCCGGCCGGAACCACCTCTCAGACGTGCCAGAACCATGTACGTGAGATGCCGGAACCACTCCCCGAAAAGACCGAAACCACCTGCCAGACCCGCCTGAACCCACTGGCGAGCACGCCTGATCCACCTGCTCAACTAGCCGGAACCACCTTCCTGACATGCCAAAATCACCCGCCGGCTACGCCACAACCATTTGGTGAACTCTTCGGAATCACCTGCCAGGCTGGCTCCAGAACCACTCGGCAGACGCTCCGGAACCACCTTCCGGGCATGCCGGAACCACCTTTCAGACATGCCGGTACCACATGCCAATGACACCGGAAGCACCTGCCGAGCACGCCAGAACCACCTGCTCGACTCGCCAAAACCACCTGCTGGACACGCAAAAAATCACCTTCCGGCTACGCCACAACCATTTGGTGAACACTTTGGAATCACCTGCCGGGCTGGCTGGAACCACCTGCCGGTCACGCCAACATCACCTGCCAGCTATGCCAGAACCACTTGGCGGACACCATGGAAACACCTGTCGGGCCGGCCATAACCACCTCTCAGACGTGCCAGAACCATGTGCCTGAGATGCCGGAACCACACCCCGAATAGACCGAAACCACCTGCCAGACCCGCCTGAACCACCTGCCGAGCACGCCGGAACCACCTACTCGACTCGCTGGAACCACCTACCTGACACGCTAAAATCACCTGCCGGGTATGCCACAACCACTTGGTGGACACTCCGGAATCATCTGCCGGACATGCCAGAACCAGCTCTCAGACACACCAGAACCACATGCCAGACACGCCGGAAGCACCTGCTGAGCATGCCTGAGCCAAATGCCCGACTTGTAAGAAACACCTGCCAGACACGCAAAAATCACGTGCCGGGTACCCCAGAACCACGTGGCGGACACTCCGGAATCACCTGTCGGGCATGCCGGAACCAACTCTCAGACGTGCCAGAACCTCGTGCCGGACACGCCAGAACCACCTGCCGGACAGACTGGAAACACATGCTGGACACGCCGGAACCACCAGCTCGACTCGCCGGAACCACCACCGGACATGCAAAATGACCTGCCGGCTACGCCAGAAAAACTTGGCGAACACTCCGGAATCACATGTCGGGCATGCCGGAACCACCTCTCAGACTTGCCAGAACCAAGTTCCGGACACGCCGGTACCACCTGCCGAGTATGCCGGAACCACCTGATCCACTCCCCAGAACCACCTGCTGGATACGCCAGAATCACCTGCCGGCTACTCCAGAACCACTTGGCAGACACTCCGTAACCAACTGCCGGGCATGCCGGAACCACCTCTCAGAGGTGCCAGAACCACATGCCGGACACTCCGGAATCACCTGCCGGGCATGCCGGAACCATCTCTCAGACGTGCCAGAACCATGTTCCGGACATGCCGGAACCACCTGCCGAGCTCGCCGGAACCACCTGCTGGACACGCCAAAATCAATTGCCGGCTACGCCAGAACCACTCGGCAGACACTCCGGAATCACATGCCGGGCATTCCGGAACCACCTCTCACAGGTGCCAGAACCAAATGCTGCACACTCCGGTATCACCTGCCGGGCATGCCGGAACCACCTCTCAGAGGTGCCGGAACCACATCCCGGACACTCCGGAGTCCTCTGCCGGGCATGCCGGAACCATCTCTCAGACGTGCCAGAACCATGTTCCGGACACGCCGGCACCACCTGCCGAGCTCGCCAGAACCACCTGTTGGACACGCCAAAATCACCTGCCGGCTACGCCAGAACCACTCGGCAGACACTCCGGAATCACCTGCCGGGCTGGCTGGAACCACCTGCCGGTCACGCCAACATCACCTTTCAGCTACGCCAGAACCACTTGGCGGACACTCCGGAAACACCTCTCCGGCCGGCCGGAACCAGCTCTCAGACGTGCTAGAACCATGTGCCTAAGATGCCGGAACGACTCCCCGAACAGACCGAAACCACCTGCCAGACCCGCCTGAACGCACTGGCGAGCACGCCTGATCCACCTGCTCAACTAGCCGGAACCACCTTCCTGACACGCCAAAATAACCTGCCGGCTACGCCACAATCATTTGGTGAACTCTTCGGAATCACCTGCGGGGCTGGCTCCAGAACCACTCGGCAGACTCTCTGGAACCATCTGCCGGGAATACCGGAACCACCTCTCAGACATGCCGGAACCACATGCCAATGACACCGGAAGCACCTGCCGAGCACGCCAGAACCACCTGCCAGGCTGGCTGGAACCACATGCCGGTCACGCCAACATCACCTGCCAGCTATGCCAGAACCACTTGGCGGACACCATGGAAACACCTGTCGCGAGGGCCGGAACCACCTATCAGACGTGCCAGAACCATGTGCCTGAGATGCCGGAACCACACCCCAACAGACCGAAACCACCTGCCAGACCCACCTGAACCACCTGCCAAGCACGCCGGAACCACCTACTCGACTCGCCGGAACCACCTACCTGACACGCTAAAATCACCTGCCGGGTCTGCCACAACCACTTGGTTGACACTCCGGAATCATCTGCCGGACATGCCAGAACCAGCTCTCAGACACACCAGAACCTCTTGCCGGACACGCCGGAAGCACCTGCTGATCATGCCTGAGCCAAATGCTCGACTTGCAAGAAACACCTGCCAGACAAGCCAAAATCACCTGCCGGGTACGCCAGAACCACGTGGCGGACACTCCGGAATCACCTGTCGGGCATGCCGGAACCAACTCTCAGACGTGCCAGAACCTCGTGCCGGACACGCCAGAACCACCTGCCGGACAGACCGGAACCACCTGGTGGACACGCCGGAACCACCGGCTCGAGTCGCCGGAACCACCGCCGGACATGCAAAATGACCTGCCGGCTACGCCAGAACCACTTGGCGAACACTCCGGAACCACCTGCCGGGCATGCCGGAACCAGCTCTCAGAGGTGCCAGAACCACATGCCGGACACTCCGGAATCACCTGCGGGGCTGGCTGGAACCACCTGCCGGTCACGCCAACATCACCTTTCAGCTACGCCAGAACCACTTGGCGGACACTCCGGAAACCATGTGCCTGAGATGCCGGAACCACTCCCCGAACAGACCGAAACCACCTGCCAGACCCGCCTGAACCCCCTGGCGAGCACGCCTGATCCACCTGCTCAACTAGCCGGAACCACGTTCCTGCCATGCCAAAATCACCTGCCAGGTATACCAGAACCACTTGGTGGACACTCCGGAATCGTCTGGCGGACATG
>NW_027227944.1:0-29827 GCF_037783145.1 Equus przewalskii
TGGTTCTGGCATAACACGCAGGTGATTTTGGCGTGTCCGGCAGGTTGTTCCGTTGTGCTTGGCAGGTGGTTCAGGCTTGGCTGGCAGGTGGTTCCAGACTGTCCAGGACGTGTTTCCAGCTTCTCCGGCAGGTGGTTCTGGTACGTCTGAGAGGTGGTTCCGCCATGGCTGGCAGGTGATTCCGGACCGTCCCCCAGGTGGTTCTGGCATAGCCAGCAGTTGATATTGGCCTGTCCGGCAGGTGGTTCCAGCGAGTCGAACAGGTGGCTCCGGCGTGCTTGGCAGGTGGTTCCGGTCTGTCCGGTAGGTGATTCCGGCGTGTCCGGCACGTGCTTCCGGCACGTCTGAGAGGTGGTTCCGGCATGCGCGACAGGTGATTTCGGAGTGTCCGCCAGGTGGTTCTGGCGTACCCGGCAGGTGATTTTGGCGTGTCCGGCAGGTGTTTCTGGCGAGTCGAGCAGGTGGCTCCGGCATGCTCGGCAGGTGCTTCCGGCGTCTCCGGCACGTGGTTCTGGTGTGTCTGAGAGCTGGTTCCGGCATGTCCGGCAGATGATTCCGGAGTGTCCGCCAAGTGGTTCTGGCATACCCGGCTGGTGATTTGGGCATGTCAGGCAGGTGTTTCTGGCGAGTCGAGCAGGTGGCTCCGGCGTGCTCGGCAGGTTGTTCAGACGGGTCTGGCAGGTGTTTTCCGTCTGTTCGGGGTGTGGTTCCAGCATCTCATGCACATGGTTCTGGCACGTCTGAGATGTGGTTCCGGCCGGCCCGACAGGTGTTTCCACAGTGTCCGCCAAGTGGTACTGGCGTAGTTGGCAGGTGATTTTGGCATGACCGGCAGGTGGTTCCAGCAAGCCCGGCAGGTGATTCCGAAGTGTTCCCCAACTGGTTGTGGCGTAGCCGGCAGGTGATTTTTGCGTGTCCGGCAGGTGGTTCTGGCGAGTGGAGCAGGTGGTTCCGGCGTGCTCGGCAGGTGCTTCCGGGGTCATTGGCACGTGGTTCTGGCATATCTGAGAGGTGGTTCTGGCATGCCCGGCAGGTGATTCCGGAGTGTTCGCCAAGTGTTTCCGGCATAGCCGGCAGGTGATTTTGCATGTCCAGCGGACTTTCTGGCGGGTCGAGCCGGTGGTTCTGGCGTGTCCGGCAGGTGGTTCCGGTCTGTCCGGCAGGTGGTTCTGTGGTGTCCGGCACGAGGTTGCAGTCTGAGAGGCTGTGCCGGCATGCCCCTCACGTGATTCCGGCTTGTCCCCGAAGTGGTGCTGGTGTAGCGGGCAGGTGATTTTGGCGTGTGCGGCAGGTGGTTCAGGCGAGTTGAGCAGGTGGTTGCGACGTGCTCGGCAGGTGCTTCCGGCCTCTCCGGCACGTGTTTCTGGCACATCTGACTGGTGGTTCCGGCATGCCCAAAAGTTGATTCCGGTCCCCCTGTCCGGTAGGTGGTTCCGGAGTGCACGTGCTCCGGCGTGCTCGGCAGGTTGTTCAGACGGGTCTGGCAGGTGTTTTCCGTCTGTTCGGGTGCCCCGCACGTGGTTCTGGTACGTGTCAGAGGTGGTTACGTATGCCCAACAGGTGATTCCGGACTGTCCGCCACGTGCTTCGTGGCAGGTGATTTTGGCTGAGAGGTGGTTGCAACATGCCCGGCAGGTCATTTCGGAGAGTCGTCCAAGTGGTTCTGGCGTAGCCCGCAGGTGATTTTGGCGTGTCCGGCAGGTGGTTCCGCCATGCTCGGCAGGTGGTTCAGGCATGGCCGTCACGTGGTTCCAGTCTGTCCAGGACGTGTTTCCAGCTTCTCCGGCAGGTGGTTCTGGTACGTCTGAGAGGTGGTTCCGCCATGGCTGGCAGGTGATCCCGGACTGTCCCCCAGGTGGGTCTGGCATAGCCAGCAGTTGATATTGGCCTGTCCGGCAGTTGGTTCCAGCGAGTCGAACAGGTGGCTCCGGCGTTCTTGGCAGGTGGTTCCGGTCTGTCCGGTAGGTGTCTCCGGCGTGTCTGGCACGTGCTTCCGGCACGTCTGAGAGGTGGTTCCGGCATGCGCGGCAGGTGATTCCGTAGTGTCCGCCAGGTGGTTCTGGCATACCCGGCAGGTGATTTTGGCGTGTCCGGCAGGTGGTTCAGGCGAGTTGAGCAGGTGGTTGCGACGTGCTCGGCAGGTGCTTCCGGCGTCTCCGGCACGTGTTTCTGGCACATCTGACTGGTGGTTCCGGCATGCCCAAAAGTTGATTCCGGTCTGTCCGGTAGGTGGTTCTGGCGTGCACGGCACGTGGTTCTGGTACGTGTCAGAGGTGGTTGCGTATGCCCAACAGGTGATTCCGGACTGTCCGCCACGTGCTTCTGGCACGTCTGAGAGGTGGTTCCAACATGCCCGGCAGGTCATTTCGGAGAGTCGTCCAAGTGGTTCTGGCGTAGCCCGCAGGTGATTTTGGCGTGTCCGGCAGGTGGTTCCGCCGTGCTCGGCAGGTGGTTCAGGCATGGCCGTCACGTGGTTCCAGTCTGTCCAGGACGTGTTTCCAGGTTCTCCGGCAGGTGGTTCTGGTACGTCTGAGAGGTGGTTCCGCCATGGCTGGCAGGTGATCCCGGACTGTCCCCCAGGTGGTTCTGGCATAGCCAGCAGTTGATATTGGCCTGTCCGGCAGGTGGTTCCAGCGAGTTGAACAGGTGGCTCCGGCGTTCTTGGCAGGTGGTTCCGGTCTGTCCGGTAGGGGTTTCCGGCGTGTCTGGCACGTGCTTCCGGCACGTCTGAGAGGTGGTTCCGGCATGCGCGGCAGGTGATTCCGTAGTGTCCGCCAGGTGGTTCTGGCATACCCGGCAGGTGATTTTGGCGTGTCCGGCAGGTGTTTCTGGCGAGTCGAGCAGGTGGCTCCGGCATGCTCGGCAGGTGCTTCCGGCGTCTCCGGCACTTGGTTCTGGTGTGTCTGAGAGCTGGTTCCGGCATGTCCGGCAGATGATTCCGGAGTGTCCGCCAAGTGGTTCTGGCATACCCAGCAGGTGATTTTGGCGTGTCAGGGAGGTGGTACCGGTGAGTCGAGCAGGTGGTTCCGGCGTGCTCAGCAGGTGGTTCAGGCGGTTCTGGCAGGTGGTATCCGTCTGTTCGGGGTGTGGTTCCAGCATCTCATGAACACGTTTCTGGCACGTCTGAGATGTGGTTCCAGCCGGCCCGACAGGTGTTTCCGCAGTGTCCGCCAAGCGGTTCTGGCGTAGTTGGCAGGTGATTTTGGCATGACTGGCAGGTGGTTCCAGCAAGCCTGGCAGGTGATTCCAAAGTGTTCACCAACTGGTTGTGGCGTAGCCGGCAGGTGATTTTTGCGTGATCGGCAGGTGGTTCTGGCGAGTCGAGCAGGTGGTTCCGGCGTGCTCGGCTGGTGCTTCCGGGGTCATTGGCACGGGGTTCTGGCATGTCTGAGAGGTGGTTCCTGCATGCCCGGCAAGTGATTCCGGAGTGTTCGCCAAGTGGTTCTGGCATAGTCGGCAGGTGATTTTGGCATGTCCGGCAGGTGGTTCAGGCGAGTTGAGCAGGTGGTTCCAACGTGCTTGGCAGGTGCTTCCGGCGTCTCCGGCACGTGTTTCTGGCACATCTGACAGGTGGTTCCGGCATGCCCGAAAGGTGATTCCGGTCTGTCCGGTAGGTGGTTCCAGCCTGCACGGCATGTGGTTCTGGTACGTCTCAGAGGTGGTTGCGCATGCCCAACAGGTGATTCCGGACTGTCCGCCACATGGTTCTGGCACGTCTGAGAGGTGGTTCCGGCATGCCCGGCAGGTCATCCCAGAGAGTCCTCCAAGTGGTTCTGGCATAACACGCAGGTGATTTTGGCGTGTCTGGCAGGTTGTTCCGTTGTGCTTGGCAGGTGGTTCAGGCTTGGCCGGCAGGTGGTTCCAGACTGTCCAGGACGTGTTTCCAGCTTCTCCGGCAGGTGGTTCTGGTACGTCTGAGAGGTGGTTCCGCCATGGCTGGCAGGTGATTCCGGACCGTCCCCCAGGTGGTTCTGGCATAGCCAGCAGTTGATATTGGCCTGTCCGGCAGGTGGTTCCAGCGAGTCGAACAGGTGGCTCCGGCGTGCTCGGCAGGTGGTTCCGGTCTGTCCGGTAGGTGATTCCGGCGTGTCCGGCACGTGCTTCCGGCACGTCTGAGAGGTGGTTCCGGCATGCACGACAGGTGATTTCGGAGTGTCCGCCAGGTGGTTCTGGCGTACCCAGCAGGTGATTTTGGCGTGTCCGGCAGGTGTTTCTGGCGAGTCGAGCAGGTGGCTCCGGCATGCTCGGCAGGTGCTTCCGGCGTCTCCGGCACTTGGTTCTGGTGTGTCTGAGAGCTGGTTCCGGCATGGCCGGCAGATGATTCCGGAGTGTCCGCCAAGTGGTTCTGCCATACCCAGCAGGTGATTTTGGCGTGTCAGGGAGGTGGTACCGGTGAGTCGAGCAGGTGGTTCCGGCGTGCTCAGCAGGTGGTTCAGGCGGTTCTGGCAGGTGGTATCCGTCTGTTCGGGGTGTGGTTCCAGCATCTCATGAACACGTTTCTGGCACGTCTGAGATGTGGTTCCAGCCGGCCCGACAGGTGTTTCCGCAGTGTCCGCCAAGCGGTTCTGGCGTAGTTGGCAGGTGATTTTGGCATGACTGGCAGGTGGTTCCAGCAAGCCTGGCAGGTGATTCCAAAGTGTTCACCAACTGGTTGTGGCGTAGCCGGCAGGTGATTTTTGCGTGATCGGCAGGTGGTTCTGGCGAGTCGAGCAGGTGGTTCCGGCGTGCTCGGCTGGTGCTTCCGGGGTCATTGGCACGGGGTTCTGGCATGTCTGAGAGGTGGTTCCTGCATGCCCGGCAAGTGATTCCGGAGTGTTCGCCAAGTGGTTCTGGCATAGTCGGCAGGTGATTTTGGCATGTCCGGCAGGTGGTTCAGGCGAGTTGAGCAGGTGGTTCCAACGTGCTTGGCAGGTGCTTCCGGCGTCTCCGGCACGTGTTTCTGGCACATCTGACAGGTGGTTCCGGCATGCCCGAAAGGTGATTCCGGTCTGTCCGGTAGGTGGTTCCAGCCTGCACGGCATGTGGTTCTGGTACGTCTCAGAGGTGGTTGCGCATGCCCAACAGGTGATTCCGGACTGTCCGCCACATGGTTCTGGCACGTCTGAGAGGTGGTTCCGGCATGCCCGGCAGGTCATCCCAGAGAGTCCTCCAAGTGGTTCTGGCATAACACGCAGGTGATTTTGGCGTGTCTGGCAGGTTGTTCCGTTGTGCTTGGCAGGT
Source organism: Equus przewalskii (assembly GCF_037783145.1). Lineage (NCBI taxonomy): Eukaryota > Metazoa > Chordata > Mammalia > Perissodactyla > Equidae > Equus > Equus przewalskii. The sequence continues at coordinate 5,221 of NW_027227944.1, forward strand.
GGTTCAGGCTTGGCCGGCAGGTGGTTCCAGACTGTCCAGGACGTGTTTCCAGCTTCTCCGGCAGGTGGTTCTGGTACGTCTGAGAGGTGGTTCCGCCATGGCTGGCAGGTGATTCCGGACCGTCCCCCAGGTGGTTCTGGCATAGCCAGCTGTTGATATTGGCCTGTCTGGCAGGTGGTTCCAGCGAGTCGAACAGGTGGCTCCGGCGTGCTCGGCAGGTGGTTCCGGTCTGTCCGGTAGGTGATTCCGGCGTGTCCGGCACGTGCTTCCGGCACGTCTGAGAGGTGGTTCCGGTATGCGCGACAGGTGATTTCGGAGTGTCCGCCGGGTGGTTCTGGCGTACCCGGCAGGTGATTTTGGCGTGTCCGGCAGGTGTTTCTGGCGAGTCGAGCAGGTGGCTCCGGCATGCTCGGCAGGTGCTTCCGGCGTCTCCGGCACGTGGTTCTGGTGTGTCTGAGAGCTGGTTCCGGCATGTCCGGCAGATGATTCCGGAGTGTCCGCCAAGTGGTTCTGGCATACCCGGCTGGTGATTTGGGCATGTCAGGTAGGTGGTTCCGGCGAGTCGAGCAGGTGGCTCCGTCGTGCTCGGCAGGTTGTTCAGACGGGTCTGGCAGGTGTTTTCCGTCTGTTCGGGGTGTGGTTCCAGCATCTCATGCACATGGTTCTGGCACGTCTGAGATGTGGTTCCGGCCGGCCCGACAGGTGTTTCCACAGTGTCCGCCAAGTGGTCCTGGCGTAGTTGGCAGGTGATTTTGGCATGACCGGCAGGTGGTTCCAGCAAGCCCGGCAGGTGATTCCGAAGTGTTCCCCAACTGGTTGTGGCGTAGCCGGCAGGTGATTTTTGCGTGTCCGGCAGGTGGTTCTGGCGAGTCGAGCAGGTGGTTGCGGCGTGCTCGGCAGGTTCTTCCGGGGTCATTGGCACGTGGTTCTGGCATATCTGAGAGGTGGTTCCGGCATGCCCGGCAGGTGATTCCGGAGTGTTCGCCAAGTGTTTCCGGCGTAGCCGTCAGGTGATTTTGCATGTCCAGCGGTCGTTCCGGCGGGTCGAGCCGGTGGTTCCGGCGTGTCCGGCAGGTGGTTCCGGTCTGTCCGGCAGGTGGTTCTGTGGTGTCCGGCACGAGGTTCAGTCTGAGAGGCTGTGCCGGCATGCCCCTCACGTGATTCCGGCTTGTCCCCGAAGTGGTGCTGGTGTAGCGGGCAGGTGATTTTGGCGTGTCCGGCAGGTGGTTCAGGCGAGTTGAGCAGGTGGTTGCGACGTGCTCGGCAGGTGCTTCCGGCGTCTCCGGCACGTGTTTCTGGCACATCTGACTGGTGGTTCCGGCATGCCCAAAAGTTGATTCTGGTCTGTCCGGTAGGTGGTTCCGGCGTGCACGGCACGTGGTTCTGGTACGTGTCAGAGGTGGTTGCGTATGCCCAACAGGTGATTCCGGACTGTCCGCCACGTGCTTGTGGCACGTCTGAGAGGTGGTTCCAACATGCCCGGCAGGTCATTTCGGAGAGTCGTCCAAGTGGTTCTGGCGTAGCCCGCAGGTGATTTTGGCGTGTCCGGCAGGTGGTTCCGCCGTGCTCGGCAGGTGGTTCAGGCATGGCCGTCACGTGGTTCCAGTCTGTCCAGGACGTGTTTCCAGGTTCTCCGGCAGGTGGTTCTGGTACGTCTGAGAGGTGGTTCCGCCATGGCTGGCAGGTGATCCCGGACTGTCCACCAGGTGGTTCTGGCATAGCCAGCAGTTGATATTGGCCTGTCCGGCAGGTGGTTCCAGCGAGTCGAACAGGTGGCTCCGGCGTTCTTGGCAGGTGGTTCCGGTCTGTCCGGTAGGTGTTTCCGGCGTGTCTGGCACGTGCTTCCGGCACGTCTGAGAGGTGGTTCCGGCATGCGCGGCAGGTGATTCCGTAGTGTCCGCCAGGTGGTTCTGGCATACCCGGCAGGTGATTTTGGCGTGTCCGGCAGGTGTTTCTGGCGAGTCGAGCAGGTGGCTCCGGCATGCTCGGCAGGTGCTTCCGGCGTCTCCGGCACTTGGTTCTGGTGTGTCTGAGAGCTGGTTCCGGCATGTCCGGCAGATGATTCCGGAGTGTCCGCCAAGTGGTTCTGGCATACCCAGCAGGTGATTTTGGCGTGTCAGGGAGGTGGTACCGGTGAGTCGAGCAGGTGGTTCCGGCGTGCTCAGCAGGTGGTTCAGGCGGTTCTGGCAGGTGGTATCCGTCTGTTCTGGGTGTGGTTCCATCATCTCATGAACACGTTTCTGGCACGTCTGAGATGTGGTTCCAGCCGGCCCGACAGGTGTTTCCGCAGTGTCCGCCAAGCGGTTCTGGCGTAGTTGGCAGGTGATTTTGGCATGACTGGCAGGTGGTTCCAGCAAGCCTGGCAGGTGATTCCAAAGTGTTCACCAACTGGTTGTGGCGTAGCCGGCAGGTGATTTTTGCGTGATCGGCAGGTGGTTCTGGCGAGTCGAGCAGGTGGTTCCGGCGTGCTCGGCTGGTGCTTCCGGGGTCATTGGCACGGGGTTCTGGCATGTCTGAGAGGTGGTTCCTGCATGCCCGGCAAGTGATTCCGGAGTGTTCGCCAAGTGGTTCTGGCATAGTCGGCAGGTGATTTTGGCATGTCCGGCAGGTGGTTCAGGCGAGTTGAGCAGGTGGTTCCAACGTGCTTGGCAGGTGCTTCCGGCGTCTCCGGCACGTGTTTCTGGCACATCTGACAGGTGGTTCCGGCATGCCCGAAAGGTGATTCCGGTCTGTCCGGTAGGTGGTTCCAGCCTGCACGGCATGTGGTTCTGGTACGTCTCAGAGGTGGTTGCGCATGCCCAACAGGTGATTCCGGACTGTCCGCCACGTGGTTCTGGCACGTCTGAGAGGTGGTTCCGGCATGCCCGGCAGGTCATCCCAGAGAGTCCTCCAAGTGGTTCTGGCATAACACGCAGGTGATTTTGGCGTGTCTGGCAGGTTGTTCCGTTGTGCTTGGCAGGTGGTTCAGGCTTGGCCGGCAGGTGGTTCCAGACTGTCCAGGACGTGTTTCCAGCTTCTCCGGCAGGTGGTTCTGGTACGTCTGAGAGGTGGTTCCGCCATGGCTGGCAGGTGATTCCGGACCGTCCCCCAGGTGGTTCTGGCATAGCCAGCAGTTGATATTGGCCTGTCCGGCAGGTGGTTCCAGCGAGTCGAACAGGTGGCTCCGGCGTGCTCGGCAGGTGGTTCCGGTCTGTCCGGTAGGTGATTCCGGCGTGTCCGGCACGTGCTTCCGGCACGTCTGAGAGGTGGTTCCGGCATGCGCGACAGGTGATTTCGGAGTGTCCGCCAGGTGGTTCTGGCGTACCCGGCAGGTGATTTTGGCGTGTCCGGCAGGTGTTTCTGGCGAGTCGAGCAGGTGGCTCCGGCATGCTCGGCAGGTGCTTCCGGCGTCTCCGGCACGTGGTTCTGGTGTGTCTGAGAGCTGGTTCCGTCATGTCCGGCAGATGATTCCGGAGTGTCCGCCAAGTGGTTCTGGCATACCCGGCTGGTGATTTGGGCATGTCAGGTAGGTGGTTCCGGCGAGTCGAGCAGGTGGCTCCGGCGTGCTCGGCAGGTTGTTCAGACGGGTCTGGCAGGTGTTTTCCGTCTGTTCGGGGTGTGGTTCCAGCATCTCATGCACATGGTTCTGGCACGTCTGAGATGTGGTTCCGGCCGGCCCGACAGGTGTTTCCACAGTGTCCGCCAAGTGGTACTGGCGTAGTTGGCAGGTGATTTTGGCATGACCGGCAGGTGGTTCCAGCAAGCCCGGCAGGTGATTCCGAAGTGTTCCCCAACTGGTTGTGGCGTAGCCGGCAGGTGATTTTTGCGTGTCCGGCAGGTGGTTCTGGCGAGTCGAGCAGGTGGTTCCGGCGTGCTCGGCAGGTGCTTCCGGGGTCATTGGCACATGGTTCTGGCATATCTGAGAGGTGGTTCCGGCATGCCTGGCAGGTGATTTCGGAGTGTTTGCCAAGTGTTTCTGGCGTAGCCGGCAGGTGATTTTGCATGTCCAGCAGTCGTTCCGGCGGGTCGAGCCGGTGGTTCCGGCGTGTCCGGCAGGTGGTTCCGGTCTGTGCGGCAGGTGGTTCTGTGGTGTCCGGCACGAGGTTCAGTCTGAGAGGCTGTGCCGGCATGCCCCTCACGTGATTCCGGCTTGTCCCCGAAGTGGTGCTGGTGTAGCGGGCTGGTGATTTTGGCGTGTGCGGCAGGTGGTTCAGGCGAGTTGAGCAGGTGGTTGCGACGTGCTCGGCAGGTGCTTCCGGCGTCTCCGGCACGTGTTTCTGGCACATCTGACTGGTGGTTCCGGCATGCCCAAAAGTTGATTCCGGTCTGTCCGGTAGGTGGTTCCGGCGTGCACGGCACGTGGTACTGGTACGTGTCAGAGGTGGTTGCGTATGCCCAACAGGTGATTCCGGACTGTCCGCCACGTGCTTCTGGCACGTCTGAGAGGTGGTTCCAACATGCCCGGCAGGTCATTTCGGAGAGTCGTCCAAGTGGTTCTGGCGTAGCCCGCAGGTGATTTTGGCGTGTCCGGCAGGTGGTTCCGCCGTGCTCGGCAGGTGGTACAGGCCTGGCCGTCACGTGGTTCCAGTCTGTCCAGGACGTGTTTCCAGCTTCTCCGGCAGGTGGTTCTGGTACGTCTGAGAGGTGGTTCCGCCATGGCTGGCAGGTGATCCCGGACTGTCCCCCAGGTGGTTCTGGCATAGAGAGCAGTTGATATTGGCCTGTCCGGCAGGTGGTTCCAGCGAGTCGAACAGGTGGCTCCGGCGTTCTTGGCAGGTGGTTCCGGTCTGTCCGGTAGGTTTTTCCGGCGTGTCCGGCACGTGCTTCCGGCACGTCTGAGAGGTGGTTCCGGCATGCGCGACAGGTGATTTCGGAGTGTCCGCCAGGTGGTTCTGGCATACCCGGCAGGTGATTTTGGCGTGTCCGGCAGGTGTTTCTGGCGAGTCGAGCAGGTGGCTCCGGCATGCTCGGCAGGTGCTTCCGGCGTCTCCGGCACTTGGTTCTGGTGTGTCTGAGAGCTGGTTCCGGCATGTCCGGCAGATGATTCCGGAGTGTCCGCCAAGTGGTTCTGGCATACCCAGCAGGTGAATTTGGCGTGTCAGGGAGGTGGTACCGGTGAGTCGAGCAGGTGGTTCCGGCGTGCTCAGCAGGTGGTTCAGGCGGTTCTGGCAGGTGGTATCCGTCTGTTCGGGGTGTGGTTCCAGCATCTCATGAACACGTTTCTGGCACGTCTGAGATGTGGTTCCAGCCGGCCCGACAGGTGTTTCCGCAGTGTCCGCCAAGCGGTTCTGGCGTAGTTGGCAGGTGATTTTGGCATGACTGGCAGGTGGTTCCAGCAAGCCTGGCAGGTGACTCCAAAGTGTTCACCAACTGGTTGTGGCGTAGCCGGCAGGTGATTTTTGCGTGATCGGCAGGTGGTTCTGGCGAGTCGAGCAGGTGGTTCCGGCGTGCTCGGCTGGTGCTTCCGGGGTCATTGGCACGGGGTTCTGGCATGTCTGAGAGGTGGTTCCTGCATGCCCGGCAAGTGATTCCGGAGTGTTCGCCAAGTGGTTCTGGCATAGTCGGCAGGTGATTTTGGCATGTCCGGCAGGTGGTTCAGGCGAGTTGAGCAGGTGGTTCCAACGTGCTTGGCAGGTGCTTCCGGCGTCTCCGGCACGTGTTTCTGGCACATCTGACAGGTGGTTCCGGCATGCCCGAAAGGTGATTCCGGTCTGTCCGGTAGGTGGTTCCAGCCTGCACGGCATGTGGTTCTGGTACGTCTCAGAGGTGGTTGCGCATGCCCAACAGGTGATTCCGGACTGTCCGCCACATGGTTCTGGCACGTCTGAGAGGTGGTTCCGGCATGCCCGGCAGGTCACCCCAGAGAGTCCTCCAGGTGGTTCTGGCATAACACGCAGGTGATTTTGGCGTGTCTGGCAGGTTGTTCCGTTGTGCTTGGCAGGTGGTTCAGGCTTGGCCGGCAGGTGGTTCCAGACTGTCCAGGACGTGTTTACAGCTTCTCCGGGAGGTGGTTCTGGTACGTCTCAGAGGTGGTTCCGCCATGGCTGGCAGGTGATTCCGGACCGTCCCCCAGGTGGTTCTGGCATAGCCAGCAGTTGATATTGGCCTGTCCGGCAGGTGGTTCCAGCGAGTCGAACAGGTGGCTCCGGCGTGCTCGGCAGGTGGTTCCGGTCTGTCCGGTAGGTGATTCCGGCGTGTCCGGCACGTGCTTCCGGCACGTCTGAGAGGTGGTTCCGGCATGCGCGACAGGTGAATTTGGAGTGCCGCCAGGTGGTTCTGGCGTACCCGGCAGGTGATTTTGGCGTGTCCGGCAGGTGTTTCTGGCGAGTCGAGCAGGTGGCTCCGGCATGCTCGGCAGATGCTTCCGGCGTCTCTGGCACGTGGTTCTGGTGTGTCTGAGAGCTGGTTCCGGCATGTCCGGCAGATGATTCCGGAGTGTCCGCCAAGTGGTTCTGGCATACCCGGTTGGTGATTTGGGCATGTCAGGTAGGTGGTTCCGGCGAGTCGAGCAGGTGGCTCCGGCGTGCTCGGCAGGTTGTTCAGACGGGTCTGGCAGGTGTTTTCCGTCTGTTCGGGGTGTGGTTCCAGCATCTCATGCGCATGGTTCTGGCACGTCTCAGATGTGGTTCCGGCCGGCCCGACAGGTGTTTCCACAGTGTCCGCCAAGTGGTACGGGCGTAGTTGGCAGGTGATTTTGGCATGACCGGCAGGTGGTTCCGGAGTGTTCGCCAAGTGTTTCCGGCATAGCCGGCAGGTGATTTTGCATGTCCAGCGGTCGTTCCGGCGGGTCGAGCCGGTGGTTCCGGCGTGTCCGGCAGGTGGTTCCGGTCTGTCCGGCAGGTGGTTCTGTGGTGTCCGGCACGAGGTTCAGTCTGAGAGGCTGTGCCGGCATGCCCCTCACGTGATTCCGGCTTGTCCCCGAAGTGGTGCTGGTGTAGCGGGCAGGTGATTTTGGCGTGTGCGGCAGGTGGTTCAGGCGAGTTGAGCAGGTGGTTGCGACGTGCTCGGCAGGTGCTTCCGGCGTCTCCGGCACGTGTTTCTGGCACATCTGACTGGTGGTTCCGGCATGCCCAAAAGTTGATTCCGGTCTGTCCGGTAGGTGGTTCCGGCGTGCACGGCACGTGGTACTGGTACGTGTCAGAGGTGGTTGCGTATGCCCAACAGGTGATTCCGGACTGTCCGCCACGTGCTTCTGGCACGTCTGAGAGGTGGTTCCAACATGCCCGGCAGGTCATTTCGGAGAGTCGTCCAAGTGGTTCTGGCGTAGCCCGCAGGTGATTTTGGCGTGTCCGGCAGGTGGTTCCGCCGTGCTCGGCAGGTGGTACAGGCCTGGCCGTCACGTGGTTCCAGTCTTTCCAGGACGTGTTTCCAGCTTCTCCGGCAGGTGGTTCTGGTACGTTTGAGAGGTGGTTCCGCCATGGCTGGCAGGTGATTCCGGACCGTCCCCCAGGTGGTTCTGGCATAGCCAGCAGTTGATATTGGCCTTTCCAGCAGGTGGTTCCAGCGAGTCGAACAGGTGGCTCCGGCGTGCTCGGCAGGTGGTTCCGGTCTGTCCGGTAGGTGATTCCGGCGTGTCCGGCACGTGCTTCCGGCACGTCTGAGAGGTGGTTCCGGCATGCGCGACAGGTGATTTCGGAGTGTCCGCCAGGTGGTTCTGGCGTACCCGGCAGGTGATTTGGCGTGTCCGGCAGGTGTTTCTGGCGAGTCGAGCAGGTGGCTCCGGCATGCTCGGCAGGTGGTTCAGGCGGTTCTGGCAGGTGGTATCCGTCTGTTCGGGGTGTGGTTCCAGCATCTCATGAACACGTTTCTGGCACGCCTGAGATGTGGTTCCAGCCGGCCCGACAGGTGTTTCCGCAGTGTCCGCCAAGCGGTTCTGGCGTAGTTGTCAGGTGATTTTGGCATGACAGGCAGGTGGTTCCAGCAAGCCTGGCCAGTGATTCCAAAGTGTTCACCAACTGGTTGTGGCGTAGCCGGCAGGTGATTTTTGCGTGATCGGCAGGTGGTTCTGGCGAGTCGAGCAGATGGTTCCGGCGTGCTCGGCTGATGCTTCCAGGGTCATTGTCACGGGGTTCTGGCATGTCTGAGAGGTGGTTCCTGCATGCCCGGCAAGTGATTCCGGAGTGTTCGCCAAGTGGTTCTGGCATAGTCGGCAGGTGATTTTGGCATGTCCGGCAGGTGGTTCAGGCGAGTTGAGCAGATGGTTCCAACGTGCTTGGCAGGTGCTTCCGGCGTCTCCGGCACGTGTTTCTGGCACATCTGACAGGTGGTTCCGGCATGCCCGAAAGGTGATTCCGGTCTGTCCGGTAGGTGGTTCCAGCCTGCACGGCATGTGGTTCTGGTACGTCTCAGAGGTGGTTGCGCATGCCCAACAGGTGATTCCGGACTGTCCGCCACATGGTTCTGGCACGTCTGAGAGGTGGTTCCGGCATGCCCGGCAGGTCATCCCAGAGAGTCCTCCAAGTGGTTCTGGCATAACACGCAGGTGATTTTGGCGTGTCTGGCAGGTTGTTCCGTTGTGCTTGGCAGGTGGTTCAGGCTTGGCCGGCAGGTGGTTCCAGACTGTCCAGGACGTGTTTCCAGCTTCTCCGGCAGGTGGTTCTGGTACGTCTGAGAGGTGGTTCCGCCATGGCTGGCAGGTGATTCCGGACCGTCCCCCAGGTGGTTCTGGCATAGCCAGCAGTTGATATTGGCCTGTCCGGCAGGTGGTTCCAGCGAGTCGAACAGGTGGCTCCGGCGTGCTCGGCAGGTGGTTCCGGTCTGTCCGGTAGGTGATTCCGGCGTGTCCGGCACGTGCTTCCGGCACGTCTGAGAGGTGGTTCCGGCATGCGCGACAGGTGATTTCGGAGTGTCCGCCAGGTGGTTCTGGCGTACCCGGCAGGTGATTTTGGCGTGTCCGGCAGGTGTTTCTGGCGAGTCGAGCAGGTGGCTCCGGCATGCTCGGCAGGTGCTTCCGGCGTCTCCGGCACGTGGTTCTGGTGTGTCTGAGAGCTGGTTCCGGCATGTCCGGCAGATGATTCCGGAGTGTCCGCCAAGTGGTTCTGGCATACCCGGCTGGTGATTTGGGCATGTCAGGTAGGTGGTTCCGGCGAGTCGAGCAGGTGGCTCCGGCGTGCTCGGCAGGTTGTTCAGACGGCTGTGGCAGGTGTTTTCCGTCTGTTCGGGGTGTGGTTCCAGCATCTCATGCACATGGTTCTGGCACGTCTGAGATGTGGTTCCGGCCGGCCCGACAGGTGTTTCCACAGTGTCCGCCAAGTGGTACTGGCGTAGTTGGCAGGTGATTTTGGCATGACCGGCAGGTGGTTCCAGCAAGCCCGGCAGGTGATTCCGATGTGTTCCCCAACTGGTTGTGGCGTAGCCGGCAGGTGATTTTTGCGTGTCCGGCAGGTGGTTCTGGCGAGTCGAGCAGGTGGTTCCGGCGTGCTCGGCAGGTGCTTCCGGGGTCATTGGCACGTGGTTCTGGCATATCTGAGAGGTGGTTCCGGCATGCCCGGCAGGTGATTCCGGAGTGTTCGCCAAGTGTTTCCGGCGTAGCCGGCAGGTGATTTTGCATGTCCAGCGGTCGTTCCGGCGGGTCGAGCCGGTGGTTCCGGTGTGTCCGGCAGGTGGTTCCGGTCTGTCCGGCAGGTGGTTCTGTGGTGTCCGGAACGAGGTTCAGTCTGAGAGGCTGTGCCGGCACGCCCCTCACGTGATTCCGGCTTGTCCCCGAAGTGGTGCTGGTGTAGCGGGCAGGTGATTTTGGCGTGTCCGGCAGGTGGTTCAGGCGAGTTGAGCAGGTGGTTGCGACGTGCTCGGCAGGTGCTTCCGGCGTCTCCGGCACGTGTTTCTGGCACATCTGACTGGTGGTTCCGGCATGCCCAAAAGTTGATTCCGGTCTGTCCGGTAGGTGGTTCCGGCGTGCACGGCACGTGGTTCTGGTACGTCTCAGAGGTGGTTGTGTATGCCCAACAGGTGATTCCGGACTGTCCGCCACGTGCTTCTGGCACGTCTGAGAGGTGGTTCCAACATGCCCCGCAGGTCATTTCGGAGAGTCGTCCAAGTGGTTCTGGCGTAGCCCGCAGGTGATTTTGGCGTGTCCGGCAGGTGGTTCCGCCGTGCTCGGCAGGTGGTTCAGGCATGGCCGTCACGTGGTTCCAGTCTGTCCAGGACGTGTTTCCAGCTTCTCCGGCAGGTGGTTCTGGTACGTCTGAGAGGTGGTTCCGCCATGGCTGGCAGGTGATCCCGGACTGTCCCCCAGGTGGTTCTGGCATAGCCAGCAGTTGATATTGGCCTGTCCGGCAGGTGGTTCCAGCGAGTCGAACAGGTGGCTCCGGCGTTCTTGGCAGGTGGTTCCGGTCTGTCCGGTAGGTGTTTCCGGCGTGTCCGGCACGTGCTTCCGGCACGTCTGAGAGGTGGTTCCGGCATGCGCGGCAGGTGATTCCGTAGTGTCCGCCAGGTGGTTCTGGCATACCCGGCAGGTGATTTTGGCGTGTCCGGCAGGTGTTTCTGGCGAGTCGAGCAGGTGGCTCCGGCATGCTCGGCAGGTGCTTCCGGCGTCTCCGTCACTTGGTTCTGGTGTGTCTGAGAGCTGGTTCCGGCATGTTCGGCAGATGATTCCGGAGTGTCCGCCAAGTGGTTCTGGCATACCCAGCAGGTGATTTTGGCGTGTCAGGGAGGTGGTACCGGTGAGTCGAGCAGGTGGTTCCGGCGTGCTCAGCAGGTGGTTCAGGCGGTTCTGGCAGGTGGTATCCGTCTGTTCGGGGTGTGGTTCCAGCATCTCATGAACACGTTTCTGGCACGTCTGAGATGTGGTTCCAGTCGGCCCGACAGGTGTTTCCGCAGTGTCCGCCAAGCGGTTCTGGCGTAGTTGGCAGGTGATTTTGGCATGACTGGCAGGTGGTTCCAGCAAGCCTGGCAGGTGATTCCAAAGTGCTCCCCAACTGGTTGTGGCATAGCCGGCAGGTGATTTTTGCGTGATCGGCAGGTGGTTCTGGCGAGTCGAGCAGGTGGTTCCGGCGAGCTCGGCTGGTGCTTCCGGGGTCATTGGCACGGGGTTCTGGCATGTCTGAGAGGTGGTTCCTGCATGCCCGGCAAGTGATTCCGGAGTGTTCACCAAGTGGTTCTGGCATAGTCGGCAGGTGATTTTGGCATGTCCGGCAGGTGGTTCAGGCGAGTTGAGCAGGTGGTTCCAACGTGCTTGGCAGGTGCTTCCGGCGTCTCCGGCACGTGTTTCTGGCACATCTGACAGGTGGTTCCGGCATGCCCGAAAGGTGATTCCGGTCTGTCCGGTAGGTGGTTCCAGCCTGCACGGCATGTGGTTCTGGTACGTCTCAGAGGTGGTTGCGCATGCCCAACAGGTGATTCCGGACTGTCCGCCACATGGTTCTGGCACGTCTGAGAGGTGGTTCCGGCATGCCCGGCAGGTCATCCCAGAGAGTCCTCCAAGTATTTCTGGCATAACACGCAGGTGATTTTGGCGTGTCTGGCAGGTTGTTCCGTTGTGCTTGGCAGGTGGTTCAGGCTTGGCCGGCAGGTGGTTCCAGACTGTCCAGGACGTGTTTCCAGCTTCTCCGGCAGGTGGTTCTGGTACGTCTGAGAGGTGGTTCCGCCATGGCTGGCAGGTGATTCCGGACCGTCCCCCAGGTGGTTCTGGCATAGCCAGCAGTTGATATTGGCCTGTCCGGCAGGTGGTTCCAGCGAGTCGAACAGGTGGCTCCGGCGTGCTCGGCAGGTGGTTCCGGTCTGTCCGGTAGGTGATTCCGGCGTGTCTGGCACGTGCTTCCGGCACGTCTGAGAGGTGGTTCCGGCATGCGCGACAGGTGATTTCGGAGTGTCCGCCAGGTGGTTCTGGCGTACCCGGCAGGTGATTTTGGCGTGTCCGGCAGGTGTTTCTGGCGAGTCGAGCAGGTGGCTCCGGCATGCTCGGCAGGTGCTTCCGGCGTCTCCGGCACGTGGTTCTGGTGTGTCTGAGAGCTGGTTCCGGCATGTCCGGCAGATGATTCCGGAGTGTCCGCCAAGTGGTTCTGGCATACCCGGCTGCTGATTTGGGCGTGTCAGGTAGGTGCTTCCGGCGAGTCAAGCAGGTGGCTCCGGCGTGCTCGGCAGGTTGTTCAGACGGGTCTGGCAGGTGTTTTCCATCTGTTCGGGGTGTGGTTGCAGCATCTCATGCACATGGTTCTGGCACGTCTGAGATGTGGTTCCGGCCGGCCCGACAGGTGTTTCCACAGTGTCCGCCAAGTGGTACTGGCGTAGTTGGCAGGTGATTTTGGCATGACCGGCAGGTGGTTCCAGCAAGCCCGGCAGGTGATTCCGAAGTGTTCCCCAACTGGTTGTGGCGTAGCCGGCAGGTGATTTTTGCGTGATCGGCAGGTGGTTCTGGCGAGTCGAGCAGGTGGTTCCGGCGTGCTCGGCAGGTGCTTCCAGGGTCATTGGCACGTGGTTCTGGCATATCTGAGAGGTGGTTCCGGCATGCCCGGCAGGTGATTCCGGAGTGTTCGCCAAGTGTTTCCGGCGTAGCCGGCAGGTGATTTTGCATGTCCAGCGGTCGTTCCGGCGGGTCGAGCCGGTGGTTCCGGCGTGTCCGGCATGTGGTTCCGGTCTGTCCGGCAGGTGGTTCTGTGGTGTCCGGCACGAGGTTCAGTCTGAGAGGCTGTGCCGGCATGCCCCTCACGTGATTCCGGCTTGTCCCCGAAGTGGTGCTGGTGTAGCGGGCAGGTGATTTTGGTGTGTGCGGCAGGTGGTTCAGGCGAGTTGAGCAGGTGGTTGCGACGTGCTCGGCAGGTGCTTCCGGCGTCTCCGGCACGTGTTTCTGGCACATCTGACTGGTGGTTCCGGCATGCCCAAAAGTTGATTCCGGTCTGTCCGGTAGGTGGTTCCGGCGTGCACGGCACGTGGTTCTGGTACGTGTCAGAGGTGGTTGCGTATGCCCAACAGGTGATTCCGGACTGTCCGCCACGTGCTTCTGGCACGTCTGAGAGGTGGTTCCAACATGCCCGGCAGGTCATTTCGGAGAGTCATCCAAGCGGTTCTGGCGTAGCCCGCAGGTGATTTTGGCGTGTCCGGCAGGTGGTTCCGCCGTGCTCGGCAGGTGGTTCAGGCATGGCCGTCACGTGGTTCCAGTCTGTCCAGGACGTGTTTCCAGCTTCTCCGGCAGGTGGTTCTGGTACGTCTGAGAGGTGGTTCCGCCATGGCTGGCAGGTGATCCCGGACTGTCCCCCAGGTGGTTCTGGCATAGCCAGCAGTTGATATTGGCCTGTCCGGCAGGTGGTTCCAGCGAGTCGAACAGGTGGCTCCGGCGTTCTTGGCAGGTGGTTCCGGTCTGTCCGGTAGGTGTTTCCGGCGTGTCTGGCACGTGCTTCCGGCACGTCTGAGAGGTGGTTCCGGCATGCGCGGCAGGTGATTCCGTAGTGTCCGCCAGGTGGTTCTGGCATACCCGGCAGGTGATTTTGGCGTGTCCGGCAGGTGTTTCTGGCGAGTCGAGCAGGTGGCTCCGGCATGCTCGGCAGGTGCTTCCGGCGTCTCTGGCACTTGGTTCTGGTGTGTCTGAGAGCTGGTTCCGGCATGTCCGGCAGATGATTCCGGAGTGTCCGCCAAGTGGTTCTGGCATACCCAGCAGGTGATTTTGGCGTGTCAGGGAGGTGGTACCGGTGAGTCGAGCAGGTGGTTCCGGCGTGCTCAGCAGGTGGTTCAGGCGGTTCTGGCAGGTGGTATCCGTCTGTTCGGGGTGTGGTTCCAGCATCTCATGAACACGTTTCTGGCACGTCTGAGATGTGGTTCCAGCCGGCCCGACAGGTGTTTCCGCAGTGTCCGCCAAGCGGTTCTGGCGTAGTTGGCAGGTGATTTTGGCATGACTGGCAGGTGGTTCCAGCAAGCCTGGCAGGTGATTCCAAAGTGCTCCCCAACTGGTTGTGGCGTAGCCGGCAGGTGATTTTTGCGTGATCGGCAGGTGGTTCTGGCGAGTCGAGCAGGTGGTTCCGGCGTGCTCGGCTGGTGCTTCCGGGGTCATTGGCACGGGGTTCTGGCATGTCTGAGAGGTGGTTCCTGCATGCCCGGCAAGTGATTCCGGAGTGTTCGCCAAGTGGTTCTGGCATAGTCGGCAGGTGATTTTGGCATGTCCGGCAGGTGGTTCAGGCGAGTTGAGCAGGTGGTTCCAACGTGCTTGGCAGGTGCTTCCGGCGTCTCCGGCACGTGTTTCTGGCACATCTGACAGGTGGTTCCGGCATGCCCGAAAGGTGATTCCGGTCTGTCCGGTAGGTGGTTCCAGCCTGCACGGCATGTGGTTCTGGTACGTCTCAGAGGTGGTTGCGCATGCCCAACAGGTGATTCCGGACTGTCCGCCACATGGTTCTGGCACGTCTGAGAGGTGGTTCCGGCATGCCCGGCAGGTCATCCCAGAGAGTCCTCCAAGTGGTTCTGGCATAACACGCAGGTGATTTTGGCGTGTCTGGCAGGTTGTTCCGTTGTGCTTGGCAGGTGGTTCAGGCTTGGCCGGCAGGTGGTTCCAGACTGTCCAGGACGTGTTTCCAGCTTCTCCGGCAGGTGGTTCTGGTACGTCTGAGAGGTGGTTCCGCCATGGCTGGCAGGTGATTCCGGACCGTCCCCCAGGTGGTTCTGGCATAGCCAGCAGTTGATATTGGCCTGTCCGGCAGGTGGTTCCAGCGAGTCGAACAGGTGGCTCCGGCGTGCTCGGCAGGTGGTTCCGGTCTGTCCGGTAGGTGATTCCGGCGTGTCTGGCACGTGCTTCCGGCACGTCTGAGAGGTGGTTCCGGCATGCGCGACAGGTGATTTCGGAGTGTCCGCCAGGTGGTTCTGGCGTACCCGGCAGGTGATTTTGGCGTGTCCGGCAGGTGTTTCTGGCGAGTCGAGCAGGTGGCTCCGGCATGCTCGGCAGGTGCTTCCGGCGTCTCCGGCACGTGGTTCTGGTGTGTCTGAGAGCTGGTTCCGGCATGTCCGGCAGATGATTCCGGAGTGTCCGCCAAGTGGTTCTGGCATACCCGGCTGCTGATTTGGGCGTGTCAGGTAGGTGCTTCCGGCGAGTCAAGCAGGTGGCTCCGGCGTGCTCGGCAGGTTGTTCAGACGGGTCTGGCAGGTGTTTTCCGTCTGTTCGGGGTGTGGTTGCAGCATCTCATGCACATGGTTCTGGCACGTCTGAGATGTGGTTCCGGCCGGCCCGACAGGTGTTTCCACAGTGTCCGCCAAGTGGTACTGGCGTAGTTGGCAGGTGATTTTGGCATGACCGGCAGGTGGTTCCAGCAAGCCCGGCAGGTGATTCCGAAGTGTTCCCCAACTGGTTGTGGCGTAGCCGGCAGGTGATTTTTGCGTGATCGGCAGGTGGTTCTGGCGAGTCGAGCAGGTGGTTCCGGCGTGCTCGGCAGGTGCTTCCAGGGTCATTGGCACGTGGTTCTGGCATATCTGAGAGGTGGTTCCGGCATGCCCGGCAGGTGATTCCGGAGTGTTCGCCAAGTGTTTCCGGCGTAGCCGGCAGGTGATTTTGCATGTCCAGCGGTCGTTCCGGCGGGTCGAGCCGGTGGTTCCGGCGTGTCCGGCATGTGGTTCCGGTCTGTCCGGCAGGTGGTTCTGTGGTGTCCGGCACGAGGTTCAGTCTGAGAGGCTGTGCCGGCATGCCCCTCACGTGATTCCGGCTTGTCCCCGAAGTGGTGCTGGTGTAGCGGGCAGGTGATTTTGGCGTGTGCGGCAGGTGGTTCAGGCGAGTTGAGCATGTGGTTGCGACGTGCTCGGCAGGTGCTTCCGGCGTCTCCGGCACGTGTTTCTGGCACATCTGACTGGTGGTTCCGGCATGCCCAAAAGTTGATTCCGGTCTGTCCGGTAGGTGGTTCCGGCGGGCACGGCACGTGGTTCTGGTACGTGTCAGAGGTGGTTGCGTATGCCCAACAGGTGATTCCGGACTGTCCGCCACGTGCTTCTGGCACGTATGAGAGGTGGTTCCAACATGCCCGGCAGGTAATTTCGGAGAGTCGTCCAAGTGGTTCTGGCGTAGCCCGCAGGTGATTTTGGCGTGTCCGGCAGGTGGTTCCGCCGTGCTTGGCAGGTGGTTCAGGCTTGGCCGACAGGTGGTTCCAGACTGTCCAGGACGTGTTTCCAGCTTCTCCGGCAGGTGGTTCTGGTACGTCTGAGAGGTGGTTCCGCCATGGCTGGCAGGTGATTCCGGACCGTCCCCCAGGTGGTTCTGGCATAGCCAGCAGTTGATATTGGCCTGTCCGGCAGGTGGTTCCAGCGAGTCGAACAGGTGGCTCCGGCGTGCTCGGCAGGTGGTTCCGGTCTGTCCGGTAGGTGATTCCGGCGTGTCCGGCACGTGCTTCCGGCACGTCTGAGAGGTGGTTCCGGCATGCGCGACAGGTGATTTCGGAGTGTCCGCCAGGTGGTTCTGGCGTACCCGGCAGGTGATTTTGGCGTGTCCGGCAGGTGTTTCTGGCGAGTCGAGCAGGTGGCTCCGGCATGCTCGGCAGGTGCTTCCGGCGTCTCCGGCACGTGGTTCTGGTGTGTCTGAGAGCTGGTTCCGGCATGTCCGGCAGATGATTCCGGAGTGTCCGCCAAGTGGTTCTGGCATACCCGGCTGGTGATTTGGGCATGTCAGGTAGGTGGTTCCGGCGAGTCGAGCAGGTGGCTCCGGCGTGCTCGGCAGGTTGTTCAGACGGGTCTGGCAGGTGTTTTCCGTCTGTTCGGGGTGTGGTTCCAGCATCTCATGCACATGGTTCTGGCACGTCTGAGATGTGGTTCCGGCCGGCCCGACAGGTGTTTCCACAGTGTCCGCCAAGTGGTACTGGCGTAGTTGGCAGGTGATTTTGGCATGACCGGCAGGTGGTTCCAGCAAGCCCGGCAGGTGATTCCGAAGTGTTCCCCAACTGGTTGTGGCGTAGCCGGCAGGTGATTTTTGCGTGTCCGGCAGGTGGTTCTGGCGAGTCGAGCAGGTGGTTCCGGCGTGCTCGGCAGGTGCTTCCGGGGTCATTGGCACGTGGTTCTGGCATATCTGAGAGGTGGTTCCGGCATGCCCGGCAGGTGATTCCGGAGTGTTCGCCAAGTGTTTCCGGCGTAGCCGGCAGGTTATTTTGCATGTCCAGCGGTCGTTCCGGCGGGTCGAGCCGGTGGTTCCGGCGTGTCCGGCAGGTGGTTCCGGTCTGTCCGGCAGGTGGTTCTGTGGGGTCCGGCACGAGGTTCAGTCTGAGAGGCTGTGCCGGCATGCCCCTCACGTGATTCCGGCTTGTCCCCGAAGTGGTGCTGGTGTAGCGGGCAGGTGATTTTGGCGTGTGCGGCAGGTGGTTCAGGCGAGTTGAGCAGGTGGTTGCGACGTGCTCGGCAGGTGCTTCCGGCGTCTCCGGCACGTGTTTCTGGCACATCTGACTGGTGGTTCCGGCATGCCCAAAAGTTGATTCCGGTCTGTCCGGTAGGTGGTTCCGGCGTGCACGGCACGTGGTTCTGGTACGTGTCAGAGGTGGTTGCGTATGCCCAACAGGTGATTCCGGACTGTCCGCCACGTGCTTCTGGCACGTCTGAGAGGTGGTTCCAACATGCCCGGCAGGTCATTTCGGAGAGTCGTCCAAGTGGTTCTGGCGTAGCCCGCAGGTGATTTTGGCGTGTCCGGCAGGTGGTTCCGCCGTGCTCGGCAGGTGGTTCAGGCATGGCCGTCACGTGGTTCCAGTCTGTCCAGGACGTGTTTCCAGCTTCTCCGGCAGGTGGTTCTGGTACGTCTGAGAGGTGGTTCCGCCATGGCTGGCAGGTGATCCCGGACTGTCCCCCAGGTGGTTCTGGCATAGCCAGCAGTTGATATTGGCCTGTCCGGCAGGTGGTTCCAGCGAGTCGAACAGGTGGCTCCGGCGTTCTTGGCAGGTGGTTCCGGTCTGTCCGGTAGGTGTTTCCGGCGTGTCTGGCACGTGCTTCCGGCACGTCTGAGAGGTGGTTCCGGCATGCGCGGCAGGTGATTCCGTAGTGTCCGCCAGGTGGTTCTGGCATACCCGGCAGGTGATTTTGGCGTGTCCGGCAGGTGTTTCTGGCGAGTCGAGCAGGTGGCTCCGGCATGCTCGGCAGGTGCTTCCGGCGTCTCCGGCACTTGGTTCTGGTGTGTCTGAGAGCTGGTTCCGGCATGGCCGGCAGATGATTCCGGAGTGTCCGCCAAGTGGTTCTGGCATACCCAGCAGGTGATTTTGGCGTGTCAGGGAGGTGGTACCGGTGAGTCGAGCAGGTGGTTCCGGCGTGCTCAGCAGGTGGTTCAGGCGGTTCTGGCAGGTGGTATCCGTCTGTTCGGGGTGTGGTTCCAGCATCTCATGAACACGTTTCTGGCACGTCTGAGATGTGGTTCCAGCCGGCCCGACAGGTGTTTCCGCAGTGTCCGCCAAGCGGTTCTGGCGTAGTTGGCAGGTGATTTTGGCATGACTGGCAGGTGGTTCCAGCAAGCCTGGCAGGTGATTCCAAAGTGTTCACCAACTGGTTGTGGCGTAGCCGGCAGGTGATTTTTGCGTGATCGGCAGGTGGTTCTGGCGAGTCGAGCAGGTGGTTCCGGCGTGCTCGGCTGGTGCTTCCGGGGTCATTGGCACGGGGTTCTGGCATGTCTGAGAGGTGGTTCCTGCATGCCCGGCAAGTGATTCCGGAGTGTTCGCCAAGTGGTTCTGGCATAGTCGGCAGGTGATTTTGGCATGTCCGGCAGGTGGTTCAGGCGAGTTGAGCAGGTGGTTCCAACGTGCTTGGCAGGTGCTTCCGGCGTCTCCGGCACGTGTTTCTGGCACATCTGACAGGTGGTTCCGGCATGCCCGAAAGGTGATTCCGGTCTGTCCGGTAGGTGGTTCCAGCCTGCACGGCATGTGGTTCTGGTACGTCTCAGAGGTGGTTGCGCATGCCCAACAGGTGATTCCGGACTGTCCGCCACATGGTTCTGGCACGTCTGAGAGGTGGTTCCGGCATGCCCGGCAGGTCATCCCAGAGAGTCCTCCAAGTGGTTCTGGCATAACACGCAGGTGATTTTGGCGTGTCTGGCAGGTTGTTCCGTTGTGCTTGGCAGGTGGTTCAGGCTTGGCCGGCAGGTGGTTCCAGACTGTCCAGGACGTGTTTCCAGCTTCTCCGGCAGGTGGTTCTGGTACGTCTGAGAGGTGGTTCCGCCATGGCTGGCAGGTGATTCCGGACCGTCCCCCAGGTGGTTCTGGCATAGCCAGCAGTTGATATTGGCCTGTCCGGCAGGTGGTTCCAGCGAGTCGAACAGGTGGCTCCGGCGTGCTCGGCAGGTGGTTCCGGTCTGTCCGGTAGGTGATTCCGGCGTGTCCGGCACGTGCTTCCGGCACGTCTGAGAGGTGGTTCCGGCATGCACGACAGGTGATTTCGGAGTGTCCGCCAGGTGGTTCTGGCGTACCCGGCAGGTGATTTTGGCGTGTCCGGCAGGTGTTTCTGGCGAGTCGAGCAGGTGGCTCCGGCATGCTCGGCAGGTGCTTCCGGCGTCTCCGGCACTTGGTTCTGGTGTGTCTGAGAGCTGGTTCCGGCATGGCCGGCAGATGATTCCGGAGTGTCCGCCAAGTGGTTCTGGCATACCCAGCAGGTGATTTTGGCGTGTCAGGGAGGTGGTACCGGTGAGTCGAGCAGGTGGTTCCGGCGTGCTCAGCAGGTGGTTCAGGCGGTTCTGGCAGGTGGTATCCGTCTGTTCGGGGTGTGGTTCCAGCATCTCATGAACACGTTTCTGGCACGTCTGAGATGTGGTTCCAGCCGGCCCGACAGGTGTTTCCGCAGTGTCCGCCAAGCGGTTCTGGCGTAGTTGGCAGGTGATTTTGGCATGACTGGCAGGTGGTTCCAGCAAGCCTGGCAGGTGATTCCAAAGTGTTCACCAACTGGTTGTGGCGTAGCCGGCAGGTGATTTTTGCGTGATCGGCAGGTGGTTCTGGCGAGTCGAGCAGGTGGTTCCGGCGTGCTCGGCTGGTGCTTCCGGGGTCATTGGCACGGGGTTCTGGCATGTCTGAGAGGTGGTTCCTGCATGCCCGGCAAGTGATTCCGGAGTGTTCGCCAAGTGGTTCTGGCATAGTCGGCAGGTGATTTTGGCATGTCCGGCAGGTGGTTCAGGCGAGTTGAGCAGGTGGTTCCAACGTGCTTGGCAGGTGCTTCCGGCGTCTCCGGCACGTGTTTCTGGCACATCTGACAGGTGGTTCCGGCATGCCCGAAAGGTGATTCCGGTCTGTCCGGTAGGTGGTTCCAGCCTGCACGGCATGTGGTTCTGGTACGTCTCAGAGGTGGTTGCGCATGCCCAACAGGTGATTCCGGACTGTCCGCCACATGGTTCTGGCACGTCTGAGAGGTGGTTCCGGCATGCCCGGCAGGTCATCCCAGAGAGTCCTCCAAGTGGTTCTGGCATAACACGCAGGTGATTTTGGCGTGTCTGGCAGGTTGTTCCGTTGTGCTTGGCAGGTGGTTCAGGCTTGGCCGGCAGGTGGTTCCAGACTGTCCAGGACGTGTTTCCAGCTTCTCCGGCAGGTGGTTCTGGTACGTCTGAGAGGTGGTTCCGCCATGGCTGGCAGGTGATTCCGGACCGTCCCCCAGGTGGTTCTGGCATAGCCAGCTGTTGATATTGGCCTGTCTGGCAGGTGGTTCCAGCGAGTCGAACAGGTGGCTCCGGCGTGCTCGGCAGGTGGTTCCGGTCTGTCCGGTAGGTGATTCCGGCGTGTCCGGCACGTGCTTCCGGCACGTCTGAGAGGTGGTTCCGGTATGCGCGACAGGTGATTTCGGAGTGTCCGCCGGGTGGTTCTGGCGTACCCGGCAGGTGATTTTGGCGTGTCCGGCAGGTGTTTCTGGCGAGTCGAGCAGGTGGCTCCGGCATGCTCGGCAGGTGCTTCCGGCGTCTCCGGCACGTGGTTCTGGTGTGTCTGAGAGCTGGTTCCGGCATGTCCGGCAGATGATTCCGGAGTGTCCGCCAAGTGGTTCTGGCATACCCGGCTGGTGATTTGGGCATGTCAGGTAGGTGGTTCCGGCGAGTCGAGCAGGTGGCTCCGTCGTGCTCGGCAGGTTGTTCAGACGGGTCTGGCAGGTGTTTTCCGTCTGTTCGGGGTGTGGTTCCAGCATCTCATGCACATGGTTCTGGCACGTCTGAGATGTGGTTCCGGCCGGCCCGACAGGTGTTTCCACAGTGTCCGCCAAGTGGTCCTGGCGTAGTTGGCAGGTGATTTTGGCATGACCGGCAGGTGGTTCCAGCAAGCCCGGCAGGTGATTCCGAAGTGTTCCCCAACTGGTTGTGGCGTAGCCGGCAGGTGATTTTTGCGTGTCCGGCAGGTGGTTCTGGCGAGTCGAGCAGGTGGTTGCGGCGTGCTCGGCAGGTTCTTCCGGGGTCATTGGCACGTGGTTCTGGCATATCTGAGAGGTGGTTCCGGCATGCCCGGCAGGTGATTCCGGAGTGTTCGCCAAGTGTTTCCGGCGTAGCCGTCAGGTGATTTTGCATGTCCAGCGGTCGTTCCGGCGGGTCGAGCCGGTTGTTCCGGCGTGTCCGGCAGGTGGTTCCGGTCTGTCCGGCAGGTGGTTCTGTGGTGTCCGGCACGAGGTTCAGTCTGAGAGGCTGTGCCGGCATGCCCCTCACGTGATTCCGGCTTGTCCCCGAAGTGGTGCTGGTGTAGCGGGCAGGTGATTTTGGCGTGTCCGGCAGGTGGTTCAGGCGAGTTGAGCAGGTGGTTGCGACGTGCTCGGCAGGTGCTTCCGGCGTCTCCGGCACGTGTTTCTGGCACATCTGACTGGTGGTTCCGGCATGCCCAAAAGTTGATTCTGGTCTGTCCGGTAGGTGGTTCCGGCGTGCACGGCACGTGGTTCTGGTACGTGTCAGAGGTGGTTGCGTATGCCCAACAGGTGATTCCGGACTGTCCGCCACGTGCTTCTGGCACGTCTGAGAGGTGGTTCCAACATGCCCGGCAGGTCATTTCGGAGAGTCGTCCAAGTGGTTCTGGCGTAGCCCGCAGGTGATTTTGGCGTGTCCGGCAGGTGGTTCCGCCGTGCTCGGCAGGTGGTTCAGGCATGGCCGTCACGTGGTTCCAGTCTGTCCAGGACGTGTTTCCAGGTTCTCCGGCAGGTGGTTCTGGTACGTCTGAGAGGTGGTTCCGCCATGGCTGGCAGGTGATCCCGGACTGTCCACCAGGTGGTTCTGGCATAGCCAGCAGTTGATATTGGCCTGTCCGGCAGGTGGTTCCAGCGAGTCGAACAGGTGGCTCCGGCGTTCTTGGCAGGTGGTTCCGGTCTGTCCGGTAGGTGTTTCCGGCGTGTCTGGCACGTGCTTCCGGCACGTCTGAGAGGTGGTTCCGGCATGCGCGGCAGGTGATTCCGTAGTGTCCGCCAGGTGGTTCTGGCATACCCGGCAGGTGATTTTGGCGTGTCCGGCAGGTGTTTCTGGCGAGTCGAGCAGGTGGCTCCGGCATGCTCGGCAGGTGCTTCCGGCGTCTCCGGCACTTGGTTCTGGTGTGTCTGAGAGCTGGTTCCGGCATGTCCGGCAGATGATTCCGGAGTGTCCGCCAAGTGGTTCTGGCATACCCAGCAGGTGATTTTGGCGTGTCAGGGAGGTGGTACCGGTGAGTCGAGCAGGTGGTTCCGGCGTGCTCAGCAGGTGGTTCAGGCGGTTCTGGCAGGTGGTATCCGTCTGTTCTGGGTGTGGTTCCATCATCTCATGAACACGTTTCTGGCACGTCTGAGATGTGGTTCCAGCCGGCCCGACAGGTGTTTCCGCAGTGTCCGCCAAGCGGTTCTGGCGTAGTTGGCAGGTGATTTTGGCATGACTGGCAGGTGGTTCCAGCAAGCCTGGCAGGTGATTCCAAAGTGTTCACCAACTGGTTGTGGCGTAGCCGGCAGGTGATTTTTGCGTGATCGGCAGGTGGTTCTGGCGAGTCGAGCAGGTGGTTCCGGCGTGCTCGGCTGGTGCTTCCGGGGTCATTGGCACGGGGTTCTGGCATGTCTGAGAGGTGGTTCCTGCATGCCCGGCAAGTGATTCCGGAGTGTTCGCCAAGTGGTTCTGGCATAGTCGGCAGGTGATTTTGGCATGTCCGGCAGGTGGTTCAGGCGAGTTGAGCAGGTGGTTCCAACGTGCTTGGCAGGTGCTTCCGGCGTCTCCGGCACGTGTTTCTGGCACATCTGACAGGTGGTTCCGGCATGCCCGAAAGGTGATTCCGGTCTGTCCGGTAGGTGGTTCCAGCCTGCACGGCATGTGGTTCTGGTACGTCTCAGAGGTGGTTGCGCATGCCCAACAGGTGATTCCGGACTGTCCGCCACGTGGTTCTGGCACGTCTGAGAGGTGGTTCCGGCATGCCCGGCAGGTCATCCCAGAGAGTCCTCCAAGTGGTTCTGGCATAACACGCAGGTGATTTTGGCGTGTCTGGCAGGTTGTTCCGTTGTGCTTGGCAGGTGGTTCAGGCTTGGCCGGCAGGTGGTTCCAGACTGTCCAGGACGTGTTTCCAGCTTCTCCGGCAGGTGGTTCTGGTACGTCTGAGAGGTGGTTCCGCCATGGCTGGCAGGTGATTCCGGACCGTCCCCCAGGTGGTTCTGGCATAGCCAGCAGTTGATATTGGCCTGTCCGGCAGGTGGTTCCAGCGAGTCGAACAGGTGGCTCCGGCGTGCTCGGCAGGTGGTTCCGGTCTGTCCGGTAGGTGATTCCGGCGTGTCCGGCACGTGCTTCCGGCACGTCTGAGAGGTGGTTCCGGCATGCGCGACAGGTGATTTCGGAGTGTCCGCCAGGTGGTTCTGGCGTACCCGGCAGGTGATTTTGGCGTGTCCGGCAGGTGTTTCTGGCGAGTCGAGCAGGTGGCTCCGGCATGCTCGGCAGGTGCTTCCGGCGTCTCCGGCACGTGGTTCTGGTGTGTCTGAGAGCTGGTTCCGTCATGTCCGGCAGATGATTCCGGAGTGTCCGCCAAGTGGTTCTGGCATACCCGGCTGGTGATTTGGGCATGTCAGGTAGGTGGTTCCGGCGAGTCGAGCAGGTGGCTCCGGCGTGCTCGGCAGGTTGTTCAGACGGGTCTGGCAGGTGTTTTCCGTCTGTTCGGGGTGTGGTTCCAGCATCTCATGCACATGGTTCTGGCACGTCTGAGATGTGGTTCCGGCCGGCCCGACAGGTGTTTCCACAGTGTCCGCCAAGTGGTACTGGCGTAGTTGGCAGTTGATTTTGGCATGACCGGCAGGTGGTTCCAGCAAGCCCGGCAGGTGATTCCGAAGTGTTCCCCAACTGGTTGTGGCGTAGCCGGCAGGTGATTTTTGCGTGTCCGGCAGGTGGTTCTGGCGAGTCGAGCAGGTGGTTCCGGCGTGCTCGGCAGGTGCTTCCGGGGTCATTGGCACATGGTTCTGGCATATCTGAGAGGTGGTTCCGGCATGCCTGGCAGGTGATTTCGGAGTGTTTGCCAAGTGTTTCTGGCGTAGCCGGCAGGTGATTTTGCATGTCCAGCAGTCGTTCCGGCGGGTCGAGCCGGTGGTTCCGGCGTGTCCGGCAGGTGGTTCCGGTCTGTGCGGCAGGTGGTTCTGTGGTGTCCGGCACGAGGTTCAGTCTGAGAGGCTGTGCCGGCATGCCCCTCACGTGATTCCGGCTTGTCCCCGAAGTGGTGCTGGTGTAGCGGGCTGGTGATTTTGGCGTGTGCGGCAGGTGGTTCAGGCGAGTTGAGCAGGTGGTTGCGACGTGCTCGGCAGGTGCTTCCGGCGTCTCCGGCACGTGTTT
>NW_027227945.1:0-69342 GCF_037783145.1 Equus przewalskii
AAGATGCTTTGGGGCCCAACTCGCCCTTTGGAAAGAAGCCTGCACGTTGGGCCTTTCAGCTCTAGGGCAATGTAGCACACCCAGAGCAGAAGTTCTACTTCAGCCAGATCAGGCCTGCAAAGAAACTGCGTTTCACAGGCCTTTGTAAGAGATGTTCCCGGTAGGCTGTAAGAGCACTGTGCAGAGCGAGTTGTTTCTTAGCTTCCCAAAGAGCTGGAAGCAAGATGCTTTGGGGCCCAACTCGCCCTTTGGAAAGAAGCCTGCACGTTGTGCCTTTCAGCTCTAGGCAATGTAGCACACCCAGAGCAGAAGTTCTACTTCAGCCACATCAGGCCTGCAAAGAAAATGCGTTTCACAGGCCTTTGTAAGAGATGTTCCCGGTAGGCTGTAAGAGCACTGTGCAGAGCGAGTTGTTTCTTAGCTTCCCAAAGAGCTGGAAGCAAGATGCTTTGGGGCCCAACTCGCCCTTTGGAAAGAAGCCTGCACGTTGGGCCTTTCAGCTCTAGGGCAATGTAGCACACCCAGAGCAGAAGTTCTACTTCAGCCAGATCAGGCCTGCAAAGAAACTGCGTTTCACAGGCCTTTGTAAGAGATGTTCCCGGTAGGCTGTAAGAGCACGGTGCAGAGCGAGTTGTTTCTTAGCTTCCCAAAGAGCTGGAAGCAAGATGCTTTGGGGCCCAACTCGCCCTTTGGAAAGAAGCCTGCACGTTGTGCCTTTCAGCTCTAGGGCAATGTAGCACACGCAGAGCAGATGTTCTACTTCAGCCAGATCAGGCCTGCAAAGAAACTGCGTTTCACAGGCCTTTGTAAGAGATGTTCCCGGTAGGCTGTAAGAGCACTGTGCAGAGCGAGTTGTTTCTTAGCTTCCCAAAGAGCTGGAAGCAAGATGCTTTGGGGCCCAACTCGCCCTTTGGAAAGAAGCCTGTACGTTGTGCCTTTCAGCTCTAGGGCAATGTAGCTCACCCAGAGCAGAAGTTCTACTTCAGCCAGATCAGGCCTGCAAAGAAACTGCATTTCAAAGGCCTTTGTAAGAGATGTTCCCGGTAGGCAGTAAGAGCACTGTGCAGAGCGAGTTGTTTCTTAGCTTCCTAAAGAGCTGGAAGCAAGATGCTTTAGGGCCCATCTCGCTCTTTGGAAAGAAGCCTGCACGTTGTGCGTTTCAGCTCTAGGGCAATGTAGCACACGCCGAGGAGAAGTTCTACTTCAGCCAGATCAGGCCTGCAAAGAAACTGCGTTTCACAGGCCTTTGTAAGAGACGTTCCCGGTAGGCCGTAAGAGCACTGTGCAGAGCGAGTTGTTTCTTAGCTTCCCAAAGAGCTGGAAGCAAGATGCTTTGCGGCCCAACTCGCCCTTTGGAAAGAAGCCTGCACGTTGTGCCTTTCAGCACTACGGCATGTAGCACACCCAGAGCAGAAGTTCTACTTCAGCCACATCAGGCCTGCAAAGAAACTGCGTTTCACAGGCGTTTGTAAGAGATGTTCCCGGTAGGCTGTAGGAGCACTGTGCAGAGCGAGTTGTTTCTTAGCTTCCCAAAGAGCTGGAAGCAAGATGCTTTGGGGCCCAACTTGCCCTTTGGAAAGAAGCCTGCACGTTGTGCGTTTCAGCTCTAGGGCAATGTAGCACACGCAGAGCAGAAGTTCTACTTCAGCCAGATCAGGCCTGCAAAGAAACTGCGTTTCACAGGCCTTTGTAAGAGATGTTCCCGGTAGGCTGTAAGAGCACTGTGCAGAGCGAGTTGTTTCTTAGCTTCCCAAAGAGCTGGAAGCAAGATGCTTTGCGGGCCCAACTCGCCCTTTGGAAAGAAGCCTGCACGTTGTGCCTTTCAGCTCTAGGGCAATGTAGCACACCCAGAGCAGAAGTTCTACTTCAGCTACATCAGGCCTGCAAAGAAAATGCGTTTCACAGGCCTTTGTAAGAGATGTTCCCGGTAGGCTGTAAGAGCACTGTGCAGATTGAGTTGTTTCTTAGCTTCCCAAAGAGCTGGAAGCAAGATGCTCTGGGGCCCAACTCGCCCTTTGGAAAGAAGCCTGCACGTTGTGCCTTTCAGCTCTAGGGCAATGTAGCACACGCAGAGCAGAAGTTATACTTCAGCCAGATCAGGCATGCAAAGAAACTGCGTTTCACAGGCCTTTGTAAGAGATGTTCCCGGTAGGCTGTAGGAGCAGTGTGCAGAGCGAGTTCTTTCTTAGCTTCCCAAAGAGCTGGAAGCAAGATGCTTTGGGGCCCAACTCGCCCTTTGGAAAGAAGGCTGCACGTTGTGCCTTTCAGCTCGAGGGCAATGTAGCACACCCAGAGCAGAAGTTCTACTTCAGCTAGGTCAGGCCTGTAAAGAAACTGCGTTTCACAGGCCTTTGTCAGAGATGTTCCCGGTAGGCTGTAAGAGCAGTGTGCAGAGCGAGTTGTTTCTTAGCTTCCCAAAGAGCTGGAAGCAAGATGGTATTGGGCCCAACTCGGCCTTTGGAAAGAAGCCTGCACGTTGGGCCTTTCAGCTCTAGGGCAATGGAGCTCACCCAGAGCAGAAGTTCTACTTCAGCCAGATCAGGCCTGCAAAGAAACTGCGTTTCACAGGCCTTTGTAAGAGATGTTCTCGGTAGGCTGTAAGAGCACGGTGCAGAGCGAGTTGTTTCTTAGCTACCCAAAGAGCTGGAAGCAAGATGCTTTGGGGCCCAACTCGCCCTTTGGAAAGAAGCCTGTACGTTGTGCCTTTCAGCTCTAGGGTAATGTAGCGCACGCAGAGCAGATGTTCTACTTCAGCCAGATGAGGCCTGCAAAAAACTGCGTTTCACAGGCCTTTGTAAGAGATGTTGCCGGTAGGCTGTAAGAGCACTGTGCAGAGCGAGTTGTTTCTTAGCTTCCCAAAGAGCTGGAAGCAAGATTCTTTGGGGCCCAACTCGCCCCTTGCAAAGAAGCCTGTACATTGTGCCTTTCAGCTCTAGGGCAATGGAGCTCACCCAGAGCAGAAGTTCTACTTCAGCCAGATCAGGCCTGCAAAGAAAGTGCGTTTCACAGGCCTTTGTAAGAGATGTTCCCGGTAGGCTGTAAGAGCACTGTGCAGAGCGAGTTGTTTCTTAGCTTCCCAAAGAGCTGGAAGCAAGATGCTTTAGGGCCAAGCTCGCTCTTTTGAAAGAAGCCTGCACGTTGTGCGTTTCAGCTTTGGGCAATGTAGCACACGCCGAGGAGAAGTTCTACTTCAGCCAGATCAGGCCTGCAAAGAAACTGCGTTTCACAGGCCTTTGTAGGAGATGTTCCCAGTAGGCTGTAGGAGCACTGTGCAGAGCGAGTTCTTTCTTAGCTTCCCAAAGAGCTGGAAGCAAGATGCTTTGGGGCCCAACTCGCCCTTTGGAAAGAACGCTGCACGTTGTGCCTTTCAGCTCGAGGGCAATGTAGCACACCCAGAGCATAAGTTCTACCTCAGCTATGTCAGGCCTGTAAAGAAACTGCGTTTCACAGGCCTTTGTAAGAGATGTTCCCGGTAGGCTGTAAGAGCACTGTGCAGAGCGAGTTGTTTCTTAGCTTCCCAAAGAGCTGGAAGCAAGATGCTTTGGGTCCCAACTCGCCCTTTGGAAAGAAGCCTGTACGTTGTGCCTTTCAGCTCTAGGGCAATGGAGCTCACCCAGAGCAGAAGTTCTACTTCAGCCAGATCAGGCCTGCAAAGAAACTGCGTTTCACAGGCCTTTGTAAGAGATGTTCCCGGTAGGCTGTAAGAGCACTGTGCAGAGCGAGTTGTTTCTTAGCCTCCCAAAGAGCTGGAAGCAAGATGCTTTGGGGCCCAAATCGGCCTTTGGAAAGAAGCCTGCATGTTGTGCCTTTCAGCTCTAGGGCATTGTAGCACAAGCTGAGCAGATTTTCTACTTCAGCCACATCAGGCCTGCAAAGAAACTGCGTTTCACAGGCCTTTGTAAGAGATGTTCCCGGTAGGCTTTAAGAGCACTGTGAAGAGCGAGTTGTTTCTTAGCTTCCCAAAGAGCTGGAGGCAAGATGCTTTGGGTCCCAACTCGCCCTTTGGAAAGAAGCCTGCACGTTGTGCCTTTCAGCTCGAGGGCAATGTAGCACACCCAGAGAAGAAGTTCTACTTCAGCTAGGTCAGGCCTGTAAAGAAACTGCGTTTCACAGGCCTTTGTAAGAGATGTTCCCGGTAGGCTGTAAGAGCACTGTGCAGAGCGAGTTGTTTCTTAGCTTCCCAAAGAGCTGGAAGCAAGATGCTTTGGGGCCCAACTCGCCCTTTGGAAAGAAGCCTGCACGTTGTGCATTTCAGCTCTAGGGTAATTTAGCACACGCAGAGCACATGTTCTACTTCAGCCAGATGAGGCCTGCAAAGAAACTGCGTTTCACAGAGCTTTGTAAGAGATGTTCCCGGTAGGCTGTAAGAGCACTGTGCAGAGCGAGCTCTTTCTTAGCTTCCCAAAGAGCTGGAAGCAAAATGGTTTGGGGCCCAAATCGCCCTTTGGAAAGAAGCCTGCATGTTGTGCCTTTCATCTCTAGGGCACTGGAGCTCACCCAGAGCAGAAGTTCTACTTCAGCCAGATCAGGCCTGAAAAGAAACTGCGTTTCACAGGCCTTTGTAAGAGATGTTCCCGGTAGGCTGTAAGAGCACTGTGCAGAGCGAGCTGTTTCTTAGCTTCCCAAAGAGCTGGAAGCAAGATGGTTTGGTGCCCAACTCGCCCTTTGGAAAGAAGCCTTCATGTTGTGCCTTTCAGCTCTAGGGCAATGGAGCTCACCCAGAGCAGAAGTTCTACTTCAGCCAGATCAGGACTGCAAAGAAACTGCGTTTCACAGGCCTTTGTAAGAGATGTTCCCGGTAGGCTGTAAGAGCACTGTGCAGAGCGAGTTGTTTCTTAGCTTCCCAAAGAGCTGGAAGCAAGATGATTTGGGGCCCAACTCGCCCTTTGGAAAGAAGCCTGCACGTTGTGCCTTTCAGCTGCAGCCCAATGGAGCACACCCAGAGCAGAAGTTCTACTTCAGCCAGATCTGGCCTGCAAAGAAACTGCGTTTCACAGGCCTTTGTAAGAGATGTTCCCGGTAGGCTGTAAGAGCAGTGTGCAGAGCGAGTTGTTTCTTAGCTTCCCAAAGAGCTGGAAGCAAGATGCTTTGGGGCCCAACTCGGCCTTTGGAAAGAAGCCTGCACGTTGGGCCTTTCAGCTCTAGGGCAATGGAGCTCACCCAGAGCAGAAGTTCTACTTCAGCCAGATCAGGGCTGCAAAGAAACTGCGTTTCACAGGCCTTTGTAAGAGATGTTCTCGGTAGGCTGTAAGAGCACGGTGCAGAGCGAGTTGTTTCTTAGCTACCCAAAGAGCTGGAAGCAAGATGCTTTGGGGCCCAACTCGCCCTTTGGAAAGAAGCCTGCACGTTGTGCCTTTCAGCTCTAGGGTAATGTAGCGCACGCAGAGCACATGTTCTACTTCAGCCAGATGAGGCCTGCAAAGAAACTGCGTTTCACAGAGCTTTGTAAGAGATGTTCCCGGTAGGCTGTAAGAGCACTGTGCAGAGCGAGTTGTTTCTTAGCTTCCCAAAGAGCTGGAAGCAAGATGCTTTGGGGCCCAACTCGCCCTTTGCAAAGAAGCCTGTACGTTGTGCCTTTCAGCTCTAGGGCAATGTAGCTCACCCAGAACAGAAGTTCTACTTCAGCCAGATCATGCCTGCAAAGAAACTGCATTTCAAAGGCCTTTGTAAGAGATGTTCCCGGTAGGCAGTAAGAGCACTGTGCAGAGCGAGTTGTTTCTTAGCTTCCCAAAGAGCTGGAAGCAAGATGCTTTAGGGCCCAGCTCGCTCTTTTGAAAGAAGCCTGCACGTTGTGCGTTTCAGCTCTAGGGCAATGTAGCACACGCCGAGGAGAAGTTCTACTCCAGCCAGATCAGGCCTGCAAAGAAACTGCGTTTCACAGGCCTTTGTAAGAGACGTTCCCGGTAGGCCCTAAGAGCACTGTGCAGAGCGAGTTGTTTCTTAGCTTCCCAAAGAGCTGGAAGCAAGATGCTTTGCTGCCCAACTCGCCCTTTGGAAAGAAGGCTGCACGTTGTGCCTTTCAGCTCAAGGGCAATGTAGCACACCCCGAGGAGAAGTTCTACTTCAGCTAGATCAGGCCTGTAAAGAAACTGCGTTTCACAGGCCTTTGTAAGAGTTGTTCCCGGTAGGCTGTAAGAGCACTGTGCAGAGCGAGTTGTTTCTTAGCTTCCCAAAGAGCTGGAAGCAAGATGCTTTGGGGCCCAACTCGCCCTTTGGAAAGACCCTGCACGTTGTGCCTTTCAGCTCTAGGGCAATGTAGCACACCCAGAGCAGAAGTTCTACTTCAGCCACATCAGGCCTGCAAAAAACTGCGTTTCACAGGCCTTTGTAAGAGATGTTGCCTGTAGGCTGTAAGAGCACTGTGCAGAGCGAGTTGTTTCTTAGCTTCCCAAAGAGCTGGAAGCAAGATGCTTTGGGGCCCAACTCGCCCTTTGGAAAGAAGCCTGTACATTGTGCCTTTCAGCTCTAGGGCAATGGAGCTCACCCAGAGCAGAAGTTCTACTTCAGCCAGATCAGGCCTGCAAAGAAACTGCGTTTCACAGGCCTTTGTAAGAGATGTTCCCGGTACGCTGTAACAGCACTGTGCAGAGCGAGTTGTTTCTTAGCTTCCCAAAGAGCTGGAAGCAAGATGCTTTGGGGCCCAACTCGCCCTTTGGAAAGAAGCCTGCACGTTGTGCCTTTCAGCTCTAGGGCAATGTAGCACACCCAGAGCAGAAGTTCTACTTCAGCTACATCAGGCCTGCAAAGAAAATGCGTTTCACAGGCCTTTGTAAGAGATGTTGCCGGTAGGCTGTAACAGCACTGTGCAGAGCGAGTTGTTTCTTAGCTTCCCAAAGAGCTGGAAGCAAGATGCTTTGGGGCCCAACTCGCCCTTTGGAAAGAAGGCTGCACGTTGTGCCTTTCAGCTCGAGGGCAATGTAGCACACCCAGAGCAGAAGTTCTACTTCAGCTAGGTCAGGCCTGTAAAGAAACTGCGTTTCACAGGCCTTTGGAAGAGATGTTCCCGGTAGGCTGTAAGAGCACTGTGCAGAGCGAGTTGTTTCTTAGCTTCCCAAAGAGCTGGAAGCAAGAAGCTTTGGGGCCCAACTCGCACTTTGGAAAGAAGCCTGCACGTTGTGCCTTTCAGCTCTAGGGCAAGGTGGCACACGCAGAACAGAAGTTCTACTTCAGCCACATCAGGCCTGCAAAGAAACTGCGTTTCACGGGCCTTTGTAAGAGATGTTCCCGGTAGGCTGTAAGAGCACTGTGCAGAGCGAGTTGTTTCTTAGCTTCCCAAAGAGCTGGAAGCAAGAAGCTTTGGGGCCCAACTCGCACTTTGGAAAGAAGCCTGCACGTTGTGCCTTTCAGCTCTAGGGCAAGGTAGCACACGCAGAGCAGAAGTTCTACTTCAGCCACATCAGGCCTGCAAAGAAAATGCGTTTCACGGGCCTTTGTAAGAGATGTTCCCGGTAGGCTGTAAGAGCACTGTGCAGAGCGAGTTGTTTCTTAGCTTCCCAAAGAGCTGGAAGCAAGATGGTTTGGGGCCCAACTCGCCCGATTGCAAAGAAGCCTGTACGTTGTGCCTTTCAGCTCTAGGGCAATGTAGCACACCCAGAGCAGAAGTTCTACTTCAGCAACATCAGGCCTGCAAAGAAAATGCGTTTCACAGGTCTTTGTAAGAGATGTTCCCGGTGGGCTGTAAGAGCACTGTGCAGAGCGAGTTGTTTCTTAGCTTCCGAAAGAGCTGGAAGCAAGATGCTTTGGGGCCCAACTCGCCCTTTGGAAAGAAGCCTGCACGTTGTGCCTTTCAGCTCTATGGCAATGTAGCACACGCAGAGCAGAAGTTCTACTTCAGCCAGATCAGGCCTGCAAAGAAACTGCGTTTCACAGGCCTTTGTAAGAGTTGTTCCCAGTAGGCTGTAGGAGCACTGTGCAGAGCGAGTTGTTTCTTAGCTTCCCAAAGAGCTGGAAGCAAGATGCTTTGGGGCCCAACTCGCCCTTTGGAAAGAAGCCTGCACGTTGTGCCTTCCAGCTCTAGGGCAATGTAGCACACGCACAGCAGAAGTTCCACTTCAGCCAGATCAGGCCTGCAAAATAACTGCGTTTCACAGGCCTTTGTAAGAGATGTTCCCGGTAGGCTGTAAGAGCACTGTGCAGAGCGAGTTGTTTCTTAGCTTCCCAAAGAGCTGGAAGCAAGATGCTTTGGGGCCCAACTCGCCCTTTGGAAAGAAGTCTGCACGTTGTGCCTTTCAGCTCGAGGGCAATGTAGCACACCCAGAGCAGAAGTTCTACCTCAGCTAGGTCAGGCCTGTAAAGAAACTGCGTTTCACAGGCCTTTGTAAGAGATGTTGCCGGTAGGCTGTAAGAGCACTGTGGAGAGCGAGTTGTTTCTTAGCTTCCCAAAGAGCTGGAAGCAAGATGCTTTGGGGCCCAACTCGCCCTTTGGAAAGAAGCATGCACGTTGTGCCTTTCAGCACTACGGCAATGTAGCACACCCAGAGCAGAAGTTCTACTTCAGCCACATCAGGCCTGCAAAGAAACTGCGTTTCACAGGCGTTTGTAAGAGATGTTCCCAGTAGGCTGTAGGAGCACTGTGCAGAGCGAGTTGTTTCTTAGCTTCCCAAAGAGCTGGAAGCAAGATGCTTTGCAGCCCAACTCGCCCTTTGGAAAGAAGCCTGCACGTTGTGCCTTTCAGCTCTAGGGCAATGTAGCACACGCAGAGCAGAAGTTCTACTTCAGCCAGATCAGGCCTGCAAAGAAACTGCGTTTCACAGGCCTTTGTAAGAGATGTTCCCGGTAGGCTGTAAGAGCACTGTGCAGAGTGAGTTGTTTCTTAGCTTCCCAAAGAGCTGGAAGCAAGATGCTTTGCGGGCCAACTCGCCCTTTGGAAAGAAGCCTGCACGTTGTACCATTCAGCTCGAGGGCAATGTAGCACACCCAGAGCAGAAGTTCTACTTCAGCTACATCAGGCCTGCAAAGTAAATGCGTTTCACAGGCCTTTGTAAGAGATGTTCCCGGTAGGCTGTAAGAGCACTTTGCAGAGCGAGTTGTTTCTTAGCTTCCCAAAGAGCTGGAAGCAAGATGCTCTGGGGCCCAACTCGCCCTTTGGAAAGAAGCCTGCACGTTGTGCCTTTCAGCTCTATGGCAATGTAGCACACGCAGAGCAGAAGTTATACTTCAGCCAGATCAGGCCTGCAAAGAAACTGCGTTTCACAGGCCTTTGTAAGAGATGTTCCCAGTAGGCTGTAGGAGCACTGTGCAGAGCGAGTTCTTTCTTAGCTTCCCAAAGAGCTGGAAGCAAGATGCTTTGGGGCCCAACTCGCCCTTTGGAAAGAAGGCTGCACGTTGTGCCTTTCAGCTCGAGGGCAATGTAGCACACCCAGAGCATAAGTTCTACCTCAGCTATCTCAGGCCTGTAAAGAAACTGCGTTTCACAGGCCTTTGTAAGAGATGTTCCCGGTAGGCTGTAAGAGCACTGTGCAGAGCGAGTTGTTTCTTAGCTTCCCAAAGAGCTGGAAGCAAGATGCTTTGGGTCCCAACTCGCCCTTTGGAAAGAAGCCTGTACGTTGTGCCTTTCAGCTCTAGGGCAATGGAGCTCACCCAGAGCAGAAGTTCTACTTCAGCCAGATCAGGCCTGCAAAGAAACTGCGTTTCACAGGCCTTTGTAAGAGATGTTCCCGGTAGGCTGTAAGAGCACTGTGCAGAGCGAGTTTTTTCTTAGCATCCCAAAGAGCTGGAAGCAAGATGCTTTGGGGCCCAAATCGGCCTTTGGAAAGAAGCCTGCATGTTGTGCCTTTCAGCTCTAGGGCATTGTAGCACAAGCTGAGCAGATTTTCTACTTCAGCCACATCAGGCCTGCAAAGAAACTGCGTTTCACAGGCCTTTGTAAGAGATGTTCCCGGTAGGCTGTAAGAGCATTGTGAAGAGCGAGTTGTTTCTTAGCTTCCCAAAGAGCTGGAAGCAAGATGCATTGGGGCCCAACTCGTCCTTTGGAAAGAAGCCTGCACGTTGTGCCTTTCAGCTCGAGGGCAATGTAGCACACCCAGAGCAGAAGTTCTACTTCAGCTAGGTCAGGCCTGTAAAGAAACTGCGTTTCACAGGCCTTTGTAAGAGATGTTCCCGGTAGGCTGTAAGAGCACTGTGCAGAGCGAGTTGTTTCTTAGCTTCCCAAAGAGCTGGAAGCAAGATGCTTTGGGGCCCAACTCGCCCTTTGGAAAGAAGCCTGCACGTTGTGCCTTTCAGCTCTAGGGTAATGTAGCACACGCAGAGCACATGTGCTACTTCAGCCAGATGAGGCCTGCAAAGAAACTGCATTTCACAGAGCTTTGTAAGAGATGTTCCTGGTAGGCTGTAAGAGCACTGTGCAGAGCGAGCTGTTTCTTAGCTTCCCAAAGAGCTGGAAGCAAAATGGTTTGGGGCCCAACTCGCCC
This sequence comes from Equus przewalskii, assembly GCF_037783145.1. Taxonomy (NCBI): domain Eukaryota; kingdom Metazoa; phylum Chordata; class Mammalia; order Perissodactyla; family Equidae; genus Equus; species Equus przewalskii. Next base: position 10,410 of record NW_027227945.1, read on the forward strand.
TTTGGAAAGAAGCCTGCAAGTTGTGCCTTTCATCTCTAGGGCACTGGAGCTCACCCAGAGCAGAAGTTCTACTTCAGCCAGATCAGGCCTGAAAAGAAACTGCGTTTCACAGGCCTTTGTAAGAGATGTTCCCGGTAGGCTGTAAGAGCACTGTGCAGAGCGAGCTGTTTCTTAGCTGCCCAAAGAGCTGGAAGCAAGATGGTTTGGTGCCCAACTCGCCCTTTGGAAAGAAGCCTTCATGTTGTGCCTTTCAGCTCTAGGGCAATGGAGCTCACCCAGAACAGAAGTTCTACTTCAGCCAGATCATGCCTGCAAAGAAACTGCATTTCAAAGGCCTTTGTAAGAGATGTTCCCGGTAGGCAGTAAGAGCACTGTGCAGAGCGAGTTGTTTCTTAGCTTCCCAAAGAGCTGGAAGCAAGATGCTTTAGGGCCCAGCTCGCTCTTTTGAAAGAAGCCTGCACGTTGTGCGTTTCAGCTCTAGGGCAATGTAGCACACGCCGAGGAGAAGTTCTACTCCAGCCAGATCAGGCCTGCAAAGAAACTGCGTTTCACAGGCCTTTGTAAGAGACGTTCCCGGTAGGCCCTAAGAGCACTGTGCAGAGCGAGTTGTTTCTTAGCTTCCCAAAGAGCTGGAAGCAAGATGCTCTGGGGCCCAACTCGCCCTTTGGAAAGAAGCCTGCACGTTGTGCCTTTCAGCTCTATGGCAATGTAGCACACGCAGAGCAGAAGTTATACTTCAGCCAGATCAGGCCTGCAAAGAAACTGCGTTTCACAGGCCTTTGTAAGAGATGTTCCCAGTAGGCTGTAGGAGCACTGTGCAGAGCGAGTTCTTTCTTAGCTTCCCAAAGAGCTGGAAGCAAGATGCTTTGGGGCCCAACTCGCCCTTTGGAAAGAAGGCTGCACGTTGTGCCTTTCAGCTCGAGGGCAATGTAGCACACCCAGAGCATAAGTTCTACCTCAGCTATGTCAGGCCTGTAAAGAAACTGCGTTTCACAGGCCTTTGTAAGAGATGTTCCCGGTAGGCTGTAAGAGCACTGTGCAGAGCGAGTTGTTTCTTAGCTTCCCAAAGAGCTGGAAGCAAGATGCTTTGGGTCCCAACTCGCCCTTTGGAAAGAAGCCTGTACGTTGTGCCTTTCAGCTCTAGGGCAATGGAGCTCACCCAGAGCAGAAGTTCTACTTCAGCCAGATCAGGCCTGCAAAGAAACTGCGTTTCACAGGCCTTTGTAAGAGATGTTCCCGGTAGGCTGTAAGAGCACTGTGCAGAGCGAGTTTTTTCTTAGCATCCCAAAGAGCTGGAAGCAAGATGCTTTGGGGCCCAAATCGGCCTTTGGAAAGAAGCCTGCATGTTGTGCCTTTCAGCTCTAGGGCATTGTAGCACAAGCTGAGCAGATTTTCTACTTCAGCCACATCAGGCCTGCAAAGAAACTGCGTTTCACAGGCCTTTGTAAGAGATGTTCCCGGTAGGCTGTAAGAGCATTGTGAAGAGCGAGTTGTTTCTTAGCTTCCCAAAGAGCTGGAAGCAAGATGCTTTGGGGCCCAACTCGTCCTTTGGAAAGAAGCCTGCACGTTGTGCCTTTCAGCTCGAGGGCAATGTAGCACACCCAGAGCAGAAGTTCTACTTCAGCTAGGTCAGGCCTGTAAAGAAACTGCGTTTGACAGGCCTTTGTAAGAGATGTTCCCGGTAGGCTGTAAGAGCACTGTGCAGAGCGAGTTGTTTCTTAGCTTCCCAAAGAGCTGGAAGCAAGATGCTTTGGGGCCCATCTCGCCCTTTGGAAAGAAGCCTGCACGTTGTGCCTTTCAGCTCTAGGGTAATGTAGCACACGCAGAGCACATGTGCTACTTCAGCCAGATGAGGCCTGCAAAGAAACTGCATTTCACAGAGCTTTGTAAGAGATGTTCCTGGTAGGCTGTAAGAGCACTGTGCAGAGCGAGCTGTTTCTTAGCTTCCCAAAGAGCTGGAAGCAAAATGGTTTGGGGCCCAACTCGCCCTTTGGAAAGAAGCCTGCAAGTTGTGCCTTTCATCTCTAGGGCACTGGAGCTCACCCAGAGCAGAAGTTCTACTTCAGCCAGATCAGGCCTGAAAAGAAACTGCGTTTCACAGGCCTTTGTAAGAGATGTTCCCGGTAGGCTGTAAGAGCACTGTGCAGAGCGAGCTGTTTCTTAGCTGCCCAAAGAGCTGGAAGCAAGATGGTTTGGTGCCCAACTCGCCCTTTGGAAAGAAGCCTTCATGTTGTGCCTTTCAGCTCTAGGGCAATGGAGCTCACCCAGAACAGAAGTTCTACTTCAGCCAGATCATGCCTGCAAAGAAACTGCATTTCAAAGGCCTTTGTAAGAGATGTTCCCGGTAGGCAGTAAGAGCACTGTGCAGAGCGAGTTGTTTCTTAGCTTCCCAAAGAGCTGGAAGCAAGATGCTTTAGGGCCCAGCTCGCTCTTTTGAAAGAAGCCTGCACGTTGTGCGTTTCAGCTCTAGGGCAATGTAGCACACGCCGAGGAGAAGTTCTACTCCAGCCAGATCAGGCCTGCAAAGAAACTGCGTTTCACAGGCCTTTGTAAGAGACGTTCCCGGTAGGCCCTAAGAGCACTGTGCAGAGCGAGTTGTTTCTTAGCTTCCCAAAGAGCTGGAAGCAAGATGCTTTGGGGCCCAACTCGCCCTTTGGAAAGAAGGCTGCACGTTGTGCCTTTCAGCTCAAGGGCAATGTAGCACACCCCGAGGAAAAGTTCTACTTCAGCTAGGTCAGGCCTGTAAAGAAACTGCGTTTCACAGGCCTTTGTAAGAGATGTTCCCGGTAGGCTGTAAGAGCACTGTGCAGAGCGAGTTGTTTCTTAGCTTCCCAAAGAGCTGGAAGCAAGATGCTTTGGGGCCCAACTCGCCCTTTGGAAAGACCCTGACCGTTGTGCCTTTCAGCTCTAGGGCAATGTAGCACACCCAGAGCAGAAGTTCTACTTCAGCCACATCAGGCCTGCAAAAAACTGCGTTTCACAGGCCTTTGTAAGAGATGTTGCCGGTAGGCTGTAAGAGCACTGTGCAGAGCGAGTTGTTTCTTAGCTTCCCAAAGAGCTGGAAGCAAGATGCTTTGGGGCTCAACTCGCCCTTTGGAAAGAAGCCTGTACATTGTGCCTTTCAGCTCTAGGGCAATGGAGCTCACCCAGAGCAGAAGTTCTACTTCAGCCAGATCAGGCCTGCAAAGAAACTGCGTTTCACAGGCCTTTGTAAGAGATGTTCCCGGTAGGCTGTAAGAGCACTGTGCAGAGCGAGTTGTTTCTTAGCTTCCCAAAGAGCTGGAAGCAAGATGCTTTAGGGCCCAGCTCGCTCTTTTGAAATAAGCCTGCACGTTGTGCGTTTCAGCTCTAGGGCAATGTAGCACACGCCGAGGAGAAGTTCTACTTCAGCCAGATGAGGCCTGCAAAGAAACTGCGTTTCACAGGCCTTTGTAAGAGATGTTGCCGGTAGGCTGTAACAGCACTGTGCAGAGCGAGTTGTTTCTTAGCTTCCCAAAGAGCTGGAAGCAAGATGCTTTGGGGCCCAACTCGCCCTTTGGAAAGAAGGCTGCACGTTGTGCCTTTCAGCTCGAGGGCAATGTAGCACACCCAGAGCAGAAGTTCTACTTCAGCTAGGTCAGGCCTGTAAAGAAACTGCGTTTCACAGGCCTTTTTAAGAGATGTTCCCGGTAGGCTGTAAGAGCACTGTGCAGAGCGAGTTGTTTCTTAGCTTCCCAAAGAGCTGGAAGCAAGAAGCTTTGGGGCCCAACTCGCACTTTGGAAAGAAGCCTGCACGTTGTGCCTTTCAGCTCTAGGGCAAGGTAGCACACGCAGAGCAGAAGTTCTACTTCAGCCACATCAGGCCTGCAAAGAAACTGCGTTTCACGGGCCTTTGTAAGAGATGTTCCCGGTAGGCTGTAAGAGCACTGTGCAGAGCGAGTTGTTTCTTAGCTTCCCAAAGAGCTGGAAGCAAGATGCTTTGGGGCCCAACACGCCCTTTGCAAAGAAGCCTGCACGTTGTGCCTTTCAGCTCTAGGGCAATGTAGCTCACCCAGAGCAGAAGTTCTACTTCAGCCAGATCATGCCTGCAAAGAAACTGCATTTCATAGGCCTTTGTAAGAGATGTTCCCGGTAGGCTGTAAGAGCACTGTGCAGAGCGAGTTGTTTCTTAGCTTCCCAAATACCTGGAAGCAAGACGCTTTGGGTCCCAACTCGCCCTTTGGAAAGAAGCCTGTACGTTGTGCCTTTCAGCTCTAGGGCAATGGAGCTCACCCAGAGCAGAAGTTCTACTTCAGCCAGATCAGGCCTGCAAAGAAACTGCGTTTCACAGGCCTGTGTAAGAGATGTTCCCAGTAGGCTGTAAGTGCACTGTGCAGAGCGAGCTGTTTCTTAGCATCCCAAAGAGCTGGAAGCAAGATGCTTTGCTGCCCAACTCGCCCTTTGGAAAGAAGCCTGCATGTTGTGCCTTTCAGCTCTAGGGCAATGGAGCTCACCCTGAGCAGAAGTTCTACTTCAGCCAGATCAGGCCTGCAAAGAAACTGCGTTTCACAGGCCTTTGTAAGAGATGTTCCCGGTAGGCTGTAAGAGCACTGTGCAGAGCGAGTTGTTTCTTAGCTTCCCAAAGAGCTGGAAGCAAGATGGTTTGGGGCCCAACTCGCCCTTTGGAAAGAAGCCTGCACGTTGTACCTTTGAGCTGCAGGGCAATGTAGCACACCCAGAGCAGAAGTTCTACTTCAGTCAGATCAGGCCTGCAAAGAAACTGCGTTTCACAGTCCTTTGTAAGACATGTTCCCAGTAGGCTGTAACAGCACTGTGCAGAGCGAGTTGTTTCTTAGCTTCCCAAAGAGCTGGAAGCAAGATGCTTTGGGGCCCAACTCGCCCTTTGGAAAGAAGGCTGCACGTTGTGCCTTTCAGCTCGAGGGCAATGTAGCACACCCAGAGCAGAAGTTCTACTTCAGCTAGGTCAGGCCTGTAAAGAAACTGCGTTTCACAGGCCTTTGGAAGAGATGTTCCCGGTAGGCTGTAAGAGCACTGTGCAGAGCGAGTTGTTTCTTAGCTTCCCAAAGAGCTGGAAGCAAGAAGCTTTGGGGCCCAACTCGCACTTTGGAAAGAAGCCTGCACGTTGTGCCGTTCAGCTCTAGGGCAAGGTAGCACACGCAGAACAGAAGTTCTACTTCAGCCACATCAGGCCTGCAAAGAAACTGCGTTTCACGGGCCTTTGTAAGAGATGTTCCCGGTAGGCTGTAAGAGCACTGTGCAGAGCGAGTTGTTTCTTAGCTTCCCAAAGAGCTGGAAGCAAGAAGCTTTGGGGCCCAACTCGCACTTTGGAAAGAAGCCTGCACGTTGTGCCTTTCAGCTCTAGGGCAAGGTAGCACACGCAGAGCAGAAGTTCTACTTCAGCCACATCAGGCCTGCAAAGAAAATGCATTTCACGGGCCTTTGTAAGAGATGTTCCCGGTAGGCTGTAAGAGCACTGTGCAGAGCGAGTTGTTTCTTAGCTTCCCAAAGAGCTGGAAGCAAGATGCTTTGGGGCCCAACTCGCCCTTTGGAAAGAAGTCTGCACGTTGTGCCTTTCAGCTCGAGGGCAATGTAGCACACCCAGAGCAGAAGTTCTACCTCAGCTAGGTCAGGCCTGTAAAGAAACTGCGTTTCACAGGCCTTTGTAAGAGATGTTGCCGGTAGGCTGTAAGAGCACTGTGGAGAGCGAGTTGTTTCTTAGCTTCCCAAAGAGCTGGAAGCAAGATGCTTTGGGGCCCAACTCGCCCTTTGGAAAGAAGCATGCACGTTGTGCCTTTCAGCACTACGGCAATGTAGCACACCCAGAGCAGAAGTTCTACTTCAGCCACATCAGGCCTGCAAAGAAACTGCGTTTCACAGGCGTTTGTAAGAGATGTTCCCAGTAGGCTGTAGGAGCACTGTGCAGAGCGAGTTGTTTCTTAGCTTCCCAAAGAGCTGGAAGCAAGATGCTTTGGGTCCCAACTCGCCCTTTGGAAAGAAGCCTGCACGTTGTGCCTTTCAGCTCTAGGGCAATGTAGCACACGCAGAGCAGAAGTTCTACTTCAGCCAGATCAGGCCTGCAAAGAAACTGCGTTTCACAGGCCTTTGTAAGAGATGTTCCCGGTAGGCTGTAAGAGCACTGTGCAGAGTGAGTTGTTTCTTAGCTTCGCAAAGAGCTGGAAGCAAGATGCTTTGGGTCCCAACTCCCCCTTTGGAAAGAAGCCTGTACGTTGTGCCTTTCAGCTCTAGGGCAATGGAGCTCACCCAGAGCAGAAGTTCTACTTCAGCCAGATCAGGCCTGCAAAGAAACTGCGTTTCACAGGCCTTTGTAAGAGATGTTCCCGGTAGGCTGTAAGAGCACTGTGCAGAGCGAGTTTTTTCTTAGCATCCCAAAGAGCTGGAAGCAAGATGCTTTGGGGCCCAAATCGGCCTTTGGAAAGAAGCCTGCATGTTGTGCCTTTCAGCTCTAGGGCATTGTAGCACAAGCTGAGCAGATTTTCTACTTCAGCCACATCAGGCCTGCAAAGAAACTGCGTTTCACAGGCCTTTGTAAGAGATGTTCCCGGTAGGCTGTAAGAGCATTGTGAAGAGCGAGTTGTTTCTTAGCTTCCCAAAGAGCTGGAAGCAAGATGCTTTGGGGCCCAACTCGTCCTTTGGAAAGAAGCCTGCACGTTGTGCCTTTCAGCTCGAGGGCAATGTAGCACACCCAGAGCAGAAGTTCTACTTCAGCTAGGTCAGGCCTGTAAAGAAACTGCGTTTCACAGGCCTTTGTAAGAGATGTTCCCGGTAGGCTGTAAGAGCACTGTGCAGAGCGAGTTGTTTCTTAGCTTCCCAAAGAGCTGGAAGCAAGATGCTTTGGGGCCCAACTCGCCCTTTGGAAAGAAGCCTGCACGTTGTGCCTTTCAGCTCTAGGGTAATGTAGCACACGCAGAGCACATGTGCTACTTCAGCCAGATGAGGCCTGCAAAGAAACTGCATTTCACAGAGCTTTGTAAGAGATGTTCCTGGTAGGCTGTAAGAGCACTGTGCAGAGCGAGCTGTTTCTTAGCTTCCCAAAGAGCTGGAAGCAAAATGGTTTGGGGCCCAACTCGCCCTTTGGAAAGAAGCCTGCAAGTTGTGCCTTTCATCTCTAGGGCACTGGAGCTCACCCAGAGCAGAAGTTCTACTTCAGCCAGATCAGGCCTGAAAAGAAACTGCGTTTCACAGGCCTTTGTAAGAGATGTTCCCGGTAGGCTGTAAGAGCACTGTGCAGAGCGAGCTGTTTCTTAGCTGCCCAAAGAGCTGGAAGCAAGATGGTTTGGTGCCCAACTCGCCCTTTGGAAAGAAGCCTTCATGTTGTGCCTTTCAGCTCTAGGGCAATGGAGCTCACCCAGAACAGAAGTTCTACTTCAGCCAGATCATGCCTGCAAAGAAACTGCATTTCAAAGGCCTTTGTAAGAGATGTTCCCGGTAGGCAGTAAGAGCACTGTGCAGAGCGAGTTGTTTCTTAGCTTCCCAAAGAGCTGGAAGCAAGATGCTTTAGGGCCCAGCTCGCTCTTTTGAAAGAAGCCTGCACGTTGTGCGTTTCAGCTCTAGGGCAATTTAGCACACGCCGAGGAGAAGTTCTACTCCAGCCAGATCAGGCCTGCAAAGAAACTGCGTTTCACAGGCCTTTGTAAGAGACGTTCCCGGTAGGCCCTAAGAGCACTGTGCAGAGCGAGTTGTTTCTTAGCTTCCCAAAGAGCTGGAAGCAAGATGCTTTGGGGCCCAACTCGCCCTTTGGAAAGAAGGCTGCACGTTGTGCCTTTCAGCTCAAGGGCAATGTAGCACACCCCGAGGAAAAGTTCTACTTCAGCTAGGTCAGGCCTGTAAAGAAACTGCGTTTCACAGGCCTTTGTAAGAGATGTTCCCGGTAGGCTGTAAGAGCACTGTGCAGAGCGAGTTGTTTCTTAGCTTCCCAAAGAGCTGGAAGCAAGATGCTTTGGGGCTCAACTCGCCCTTTGGAAAGAAGCCTGTACATTGTGCCTTTCAGCTCTAGGGCAATGGAGCTCACCCAGAGCAGAAGTTCTACTTCAGCCAGATCAGGCCTGCAAAGAAACTGCGTTTCACAGGCCTTTGTAAGAGATGTTCCCGGTAGGCTGTAAGAGCACTGTGCAGAGCGAGTTGTTTCTTAGCTTCCCAAAGAGCTGGAAGCAAGATGCTTTAGGGCCCAGCTCGCTCTTTTGAAATAAGCCTGCACGTTGTGCGTTTCAGCTCTAGGGCAATGTAGCACACGCCGAGGAGAAGTTCTACTTCAGCCAGATGAGGCCTGCAAAGAAACTGCGTTTCACAGGCCTTTGTAAGAGATGTTGCCGGTAGGCTGTAACAGCACTGTGCAGAGCGAGTTGTTTCTTAGCTTCCCAAAGAGCTGGAAGCAAGATGCTTTGGGGCCCAACTCGCCCTTTGGAAAGAAGGCTGCACGTTGTGCCTTTCAGCTCGAGGGCAATGTAGCACACCCAGAGCAGAAGTTCTACTTCAGCTAGGTCAGGCCTGTAAAGAAACTGCGTTTCACAGGCCTTTGGAAGAGATGTTCCCGGTAGGCTGTAAGAGCACTGTGCAGAGCGAGTTGTTTCTTAGCTTCCCAAAGAGCTGGAAGCAAGAAGCTTTGGGGCCCAACTCGCACTTTGGAAAGAAGCCTGCACGTTGTGCCTTTCAGCTCTAGGGCAAGGTAGCACACTCAGAGCAGAAGTTCTACTTCAGCCACATCAGGCCTGCAAAGAAACTGCGTTTCACGGGCCTTTGTAAGAGATGTTCCCGGTAGGCTGTAAGAGCACTGTGCAGAGCGAGTTGTTTCTTAGCTTCCCAAAGAGCTGGAAGCAAGATGCTTTGGGGCCCAACACGCCCTTTGCAAAGAAGCCTGCACGTTGTGCCTTTCAGCTCTAGGGCAATGTAGCTCACCCAGAGCAGAAGTTCTACTTCAGCCAGATCATGCCTGCAAAGAAAGTGCATTTCATAGGCCTTTGTAAGAGATGTTCCCGGTAGGCTGTAAGAGCACTGTGCAGAGCGAGTTGTTTCTTAGCTTCCCAAAGACCTGGAAGCAAGATGCTTTGGGTCCCAACTCGCCCTTTGGAAAGAAGCCTGTACGTTGTGCCTTTCAGCTCTAGGGCAATGGAGCTCACCCAGAGCAGAAGTTCTACTTCAGCCAGATCAGGCCTGCAAAGAAACTGCGTTTCACAGGCCTGTGTAAGAGATGTTCCCAGTAGGCTGTAAGTGCACTGTGCAGAGCGAGCTGTTTCTTAGCATCCCAAAGAGCTGGAAGCAAGATGCTTTGGGGCCCAACTCGCCCTTTGGAAAGAAGCCTGCATGTTGTGCCTTTCAGCTCTAGGGCAATGGAGCTCACCCTGAGCAGAAGTTCTACTTCAGCCAGATCAGGCCTGCAAAGAAACTGCGTTTCACAGGCCTTTGTAAGAGATGTTCCCGGTAGGCTGTAAGAGCACTGTGCAGAGCGAGTTGTTTCTTAGCTTCCCAAAGAGCTGGAAGCAACATGGTTTGGGGCCCAACTCGCCCTTTGGAAAGAAGCCTGCACGTTGTGCCTTTGAGCTGCAGGGCAATGTAGCACACCCAGAGCAGAAGTTCTACTTCAGCCAGATCAGGCCTGCAAAGAAACTGCGTTTCACAGTCCTTTGTAAGACATGTTCCCGGTAGGCTGTAACAGCACTGTGCAGAGCGAGTTGTTTCTTAGCTTCCCAAAGAGCTGGAAGCAAGATGCTTTGGGGCCCAACTCGCCCTTTGCAAAGAAGCCTGCACGTTGTGCCTTTCAGCTCTAGGGCAATGTAGCTCACCCAGAGCAGAAGTTCTACTTCAGCCAGGTCAGGCCTGCAAAGAAACTGCATTTCAAATGCCTTTGTAGGAGATGTTCCCGGTAGGCTGTAAGAGCACTGTGCAGAGCGAGTTGTTTCTTAGCTTCCCAAAGAGCTGGAAGCAAGAAGCTTTGGGGTCCAACTCGCACTTTGGAAAGAAGCCTGCACGTTGTGCCTTTCAGCTCTAGGGCAAGGTAGCACACGCAGAGCAGAAGTTCTACTTCAGCCACATCAGGCCTGCAAAGAAAATGCGTTTCACGGGCCTTTGTAAGAGATGTTCCCGGTAGGCTGTAAGAGCACTGTGCAGAGCGAGTTGTTTCTTAGCTTCCCAAAGAGCTGGAAGCAAGATGGTTTGGGGCCCAACTCGCCGATTGCAAAGAAGCCTGTACGTTGTGCCTTTCAGCTCTAGGGCAATGTAGCACACCCAGAGCAGAAGTTCTACTTCAGCAACATCAGGCCTGCAAAGAAAATGCGTTTCACAGGTCTTTGTAAGAGATGTTCCCGGTGGGCTGTAAGAGCACTGTGCAGAGCGAGTTGTTTCTTAGCTTCCGAAAGAGCTGGAAGCAAGATGCTTTGGGGCCCAACTCGCCCTTTGGAAAGAAGCCTGCACGTTGTGCCTTTCAGCTCTATGGCAATGTAGCACACGCAGAGCAGAAGTTCTACTTCAGCCAGATCAGGCCTGCAAAGAAACTGCGTTTCACAGGCCTTTGTAAGAGTTGTTCCCGGTAGGCTGTAAGAGCACTGTGCAGAGCGAGTTGTTTCTTAGCTTCCCAAAGAGCTGGAAGCAAGATGCTTTGGGGCCCAACTCGCCCTTTGGAAAGAAGCCTGCACGTTGTGCCTTCCAGCTCTAGGGCAATGTAGCACACGCACAGCAGAAGTTCCACTTCAGCCAGATCAGGCCTGCAAAATAACTGCGTTTCACAGGCCTTTGTAAGAGATGTTCCCGGTAGGCTGTAAGAGCACTGTGCAGAGCGAGTTGTTTCTTAGCTTCCCAAAGAGCTGGAAGCAAGATGCTTTGGGGCCCAACTCGCCCTTTGGAAAGAAGTCTGCACGTTGTGCCTTTCAGCTCGAGGGCAATGTAGCACACCCAGAGCAGAAGTTCTACCTCAGCTAGGTCAGGCCTGTAAAGAAACTGCGTTTCACAGGCCTTTGTAAGAGATGTTGCCGGTAGGCTGTAAGAGCACTGTGGAGAGCGAGTTGTTTCTTAGCTTCCCAAAGAGCTGGAAGCAAGATGCTTTGGGGCCCAACTCGCCCTTTGGAAAGAAGCATGCACGTTGTGCCTTTCAGCACTACGGCAATGTAGCACACCCAGAGCAGAAGTTCTACTTCAGCCACATCAGGCCTGCAAAGAAACTGCGTTTCAAAGGCGTTTGTAAGAGATGTTCCCAGTAGGCTGTAGGAGCACTGTGCAGAGCGAGTTGTTTCTTAGCTTCCCAAAGAGCTGGAAGCAAGATGCTTTGCAGCCCAACTCGCCCTTTGGAAAGAAGCCTGCACGTTGTGCCTTTCAGCTCTAGGGCAATGTAGCACACGCAGAGCAGAAGTTCTACTTCAGCCAGATCAGGCCTGCAAAGAAACTGCGTTTCACAGAGCTTTGTAAGAGATGTTCCTGGTAGGCTGTAAGAGCACTGTGCAGAGCGAGCTGTTTCTTAGCTTCCCAAAGAGCTGGAAGCAAAATGGTTTGGGGCCCAACTCGCCCTTTGGAAAGAAGCCTGCATGTTGTGCCTTTCATCTCTAGGGCACTGGAGCTCACCCAGAGCAGAAGTTCTACTTCAGCCAGATCAGGCCTGAAAAGAAACTGCGTTTCACAGGCCTTTGTAAGAGATGTTCCCGGTAGGCTGTAAGAGCACTGTGCAGAGCGAGCTGTTTCTTAGCTGCCCAAAGAGCTGGAAGCAAGATGGTTTGGTGCCCAACTCGCCCTTTGGAAAGAAGCCTTCATGTTGTGCCTTTCAGCTCTAGGGCAATGGAGCTCACCCAGAACAGAAGTTCTACTTCAGCCAGATCATGCCTGCAAAGAAACTGCATTTCAAAGGCCTTTGTAAGAGATGTTCCCGGTAGGCAGTAAGAGCACTGTGCAGAGCGAGTTGTTTCTTAGCTTCCCAAAGAGCTGGAAGCAAGATGCTTTAGGGCCCAGCTCGCTCTTTTGAAAGAAGCCTGCACGTTGTGCGTTTCAGCTCTAGGGCAATGTAGCACACGCCGAGGAGAAGTTCTACTCCAGCCAGATCAGGCCTGCAAAGAAACTGCGTTTCACAGGCCTTTGTAAGAGACGTTCCCGGTAGGCCCTAAGAGCACTGTGCAGAGCGAGTTGTTTCTTAGCTTCCCAAAGAGCTGGAAGCAAGATGCTTTGGGGCCCAACTCGCCCTTTGGAAAGAAGGCTGCACGTTGTGCCTTTCAGCTCAAGGGCAATGTAGCACACCCCGAGGAAAAGTTCTACTTCAGCTAGGTCAGGCCTGTAAAGAAACTGCGTTTCACAGGCCTTTGTAAGAGATGTTCCCGGTAGGCTGTAAGAGCACTGTGAAGAGCGAGTTGTTTCTTAGCTTCCCAAAGAGCTGGAAGCAAGATGCTTTGGGGCCCAACTCGCCCTTTGGAAAGAAGCATGCACGTTGTGCCTTTCAGCACTACGGCAATGTAGCACACCCAGAGCAGAAGTTCTACTTCAGCCACATCAGGCCTGCAAAGAAACTGCGTTTCACAGGCGTTTGTAAGAGATGTTCCCAGTAGGCTGTAGGAGCACTGTGCAGAGCGAGTTTTTTCTTAGCTTCCCAAAGAGCTGGAAGCAAGATGCTTTGGGTCCCAACTCGCCCTTTGGAAAGAAGCCTGCACGTTGTGCCTTTCAGCTCTAGGGCAATGTAGCACACGCAGAGCAGAAGTTCTACTTCAGCCAGATCAGGCCTGCAAAGAAACTGCGTTTCACAGGCCTTTGTAAGAGATGTTCCCGGTAGGCTGTAAGAGCACTGTGCAGAGTGAGTTGTTTCTTAGCTTCCCAAAGAGCTGGAAGCAAGATGCTTTGCGGGCCAACTCGCCCTTTGGAAAGAAGCCTGCACGTTGTGCCATTCAGCTCGAGGGCAATGTAGCACACCCAGAGCAGAAGTTCTACTTCAGCTACATCAGGCCTGCAAAGTAAATGCGTTTCACAGGCCTTTGTAAGAGATGTTCCCGGTAGGCTGTAAGAGCACTTTGCAGAGCGAGTTGTTTCTTAGCTTCCCAAAGAGCTGGAAGCAAGATGCTCTGGGGCCCAACTCGCCCTTTGGAAAGAAGCCTGCACGTTGTGCCTTTCAGCTCTATGGCAATGTAGCACACGCAGAGCAGAAGTTATACTTCAGCCAGATCAGGCCTGCAAAGAAACTGCGTTTCACAGGCCTTTGTAAGAGATGTTCCCAGTAGGCTGTAGGAGCACTGTGCAGAGCGAGTTGTTTCTTAGCTTCCCAAAGAGCTGGAAGCAAGATGCTTTGGGGCCCAACTCGCCCTTTGGAAAGAAGGCTGCACGTTGTGCCTTTCAGCTCGAGGGCAATGTAGCACACCCAGAGCATAAGTTCTACCTCAGCTATGTCAGGCCTGTAAAGAAACTGCGTTTCACAGGCCTTTGTAAGAGATGTTCCCGGTAGGCTGTAAGAGCACTGTGCAGAGCGAGTTGTTTCTTAGCTTCCAAAAGAGCTGGAAGCAAGATGCTTTGGGGCCCAACTCGCCCTTTGGAAAGAAGCCTGTACGTTGTGCCTTTCAGCTCTAGGGCAATGGAGCTCACCCAGAGCAGAAGTTCTACTTCAGCCAGATCAGGCCTGCAAAGAAACTGCGTTTCACAGGCCTTTGTAAGAGATGTTCCCGGTAGGCTGTAAGAGCACTGTGCAGAGCGAGTTGTTTCTTAGCCTCCCAAAGAGCTGGAAGCAAGATGCTTTGGGGCCCAAATCGGCCTTTGGAAAGAAGCCTGCATGTTGTGCCTTTCAGCTCTAGGGCATTGTAGCACAAGCTGAGCAGATTTTCTACTTCAGCCACATCAGGCCTGCAAAGAAACTGCGTTTCACAGGCCTTTGTAAGAGATGTTCCCGGTAGGCTTAAGAGCACTGTGAAGAGCGAGTTGTTTCTTAGCTTCCCAAAGAGCTGGAAGCAAGATGCTTTGGGGCCCAACTCGACCTTTGGAAAGAAGCCTGCACGTTGTGCCTTTCAGCTCGAGGGCAATGTAGCACACCCAGAGCAGAAGTTCTACTTCAGCTAGGTCAGGCCTGTAAAGAAACTGCGTTTCACAGGCCTTTGTAAGAGATGTTCCCGGTAGGCTGTAAGAGCACTGTGCAGAGCGAGTTGTTTCTTAGCTTCCCAAAGAGCTGGAAGCAAGATGCTGTGGGGCCCAACTCGCCCTTTGGAAAGAAGCCTGCACGTTGTGCCTTTCAGCTCTAGGGTAATGTAGCACACGCAGAGCACATGTGCTACTTCAGCCAGATGAGGCCTGCAAAGAAACTGCATTTCACAGAGCTTTGTAAGAGATGTTCCTGGTAGGCTGTAAGAGCACTGTGCAGAGCGAGCTGTTTCTTAGCTTCCCAAAGAGCTGGAAGCAAAATGGTTTGGGGCCCAACTCGCCCTTTGGAAAGAAGCCTGCAAGTTGTGCCTTTCATCTCTAGGGCACTGGAGCTCACCCAGAGCAGAAGTTCTACTTCAGCCAGATCAGGCCTGAAAAGAAACTGCGTTTCACAGGCCTTTGTAAGAGATGTTCCCGGTAGGCTGTAAGAGCACTGTGCAGAGCGAGCTGTTTCTTAGCTGCCCAAAGAGCTGGAAGCAAGATGGTTTGGTGCCCAACTCGCCCTTTGGAAAGAAGCCTTCATGTTGTGCCTTTCAGCTCTAGGGCAATGGAGCTCACCCAGAACAGAAGTTCTACTTCAGCCAGATCATGCCTGCAAAGAAACTGCATTTCAAAGGCCTTTGTAAGAGATGTTCCCGGTAGGCAGTAAGAGCACTGTGCAGAGCGAGTTGTTTCTTAGCTTCCCAAAGAGCTGGAAGCAAGATGCTTTAGGGCCCAGCTCGCTCTTTTGAAAGAAGCCTGCACGTTGTGCCTTTCAGCTCTAGGGCAAGGTAGCACACGCAGAGCAGAAGTTCTACTTCAGCCACATCAGGCCTGCAAAGAAACTGCGTTTCACAGGCCTGTGTAAGAGATGTTCCCAGTAGGCTGTAAGTGCACTGTGCAGAGCGAGCTGTTTCTTAGCATCCCAAAGAGCTGGAAGCAAGATGCTTTGGGGCCCAACTCGCCCTTTGGAAAGAAGCCTGCATGTTGTGCCTTTCAGCTCTAGGGCAATGGAGCTCACCCTGAGCAGAAGTTCTACTTCAGCCAGATCAGGCCTGCAAAGAAACTTCGCTTCACAGGCCTTTGTAAGAGATGTTCCCGGTAGGCTGTAAGAGCACTGTGCAGAGCGAGTTGTTTCTTAGCTTCCCAAAGAGCTGGAAGCAAGATGGTTTGGGGCCCAACTCGCCCTTTGGAAAGAAGCCTGCACGTTGTGCCTTTGAGCTGCAGGGCAATGTAGCACACCCAGAGCAGAAGTTCTACTTCAGCCAGATCAGGCCTGCAAAGAAACTGCGTTTCACAGTCCTTTGTAAGACATGTTCCCGGTAGGCTGTAACAGCACTGTGCAGAGCGAGTTGTTTCTTAGCTTCCCAAAGAGCTGGAAGCAAGATGCTTTGGGGCCCAACTCGCCCTTTGCAAAGAAGCCTGCACGTTGTGCCTTTCAGCTCGAGGGCAATGTAGCTCCCCCAGAGCAGAAGTTCTACTTCAGCCAGGTCAGGCCTGCAAAGAAACTGCATTTCAAATGCCTTTGTAGGAGATGTTCCCGGTAGGCTGTAAGAGCACTGTGCAGAGCGAGTTGTTTCTTAGCTTCCCAAAGAGCTGGAAGCAAGATGCTTTAGGGCCCAGCTCGCTCTTTTGAAAGAAGCCTGCACGTTGTGCGTTTCAGCTCTAGGGCAATGTAGCACACGCTGAGGAGAAGTTCTACTCCAGCCAGATCAGGCCTGCAAAGAAACTGCGTTTCACAGGCCTTTGTAAGAGATGTTCCTGGTAGGCACTAAGAGCACTGTGCGGAGCGAGTTGTTTCTTAGCTTCCCAAAGAGCTGGAAGCAAGATGCTTTGGGGCCCAACTCGCCCTTTGGAGAAAAGGCTGCACGTTGTGCCTTTCAGCTCAAGGGCAATGTAGCACACCCCGAGCAGAAGTTCTACTTCAGCTAGGTCAGGCCTGTAAAGAAACTGCGTTTCACAGGCCTTTGTGAGAGATGTTCCCGGTAGGCTGTTAGAGCACTGTGCAGAGCGAGTTGTTTCTTTGCTTCCCAAAGAGCTGCAAGCAAGATGCTTTGGGGCCCAACTCGCCCTTTGGAAAGAAGCCTGCACGTTGTGCCTTTCAGCTCTATGGCAATGTAGCACACGCAGAGCAGAAGTTCTACTTCAGCCAGATCAGGCCTGCAAAGAAACTGCGTTTCACAGGCCTTTGTAAGAGTTGTTCCCAGTAGGCTGTAGGAGCACTGTGCAGAGCGAGTTGTTTCTTAGCTTCCCAAAGAGCTGGAAGCAAGATGCTTTGGGGCCCAACTCGCCCTTTGGAAAGAAGCCTGCACGTTGTGCCTTCCAGCTCTAGGGCAATGTAGCACACGCACAGCAGAAGTTCCACTTCAGCCAGATCAGGCCTGCAAAATAACTGCGTTTCACAGGCCTTTGTAAGAGATGTTCCCGGTAGGCTGTAAGAGCACTGTGCAGAGCGAGTTGTTTCTTAGCTTCCCAAAGAGCTGGAAGCAAGATGCTTTGGGGCCCAACTCGCCCTTTGGAAAGAAGTCTGCACGTTGTGCCTTTCAGCTCGAGGGCAATGTAGCACACCCAGAGCAGAAGTTCTACCTCAGCTAGGTCAGGCCTGTAAAGAAACTGCGTTTCACAGGCCTTTGTAAGAGATGTTGCCGGTAGGCTGTAAGAGCACTGTGGAGAGCGAGTTGTTTCTTAGCTTCCCAAAGAGCTGGAAGCAAGATGCTTTGGGGCCCAACTCGCCCTTTGGAAAGAAGCATGCACGTTGTGCCTTTCAGCACTACGGCAATGTAGCACACCCAGAGCAGAAGTTCTACTTCAGCCACATCAGGCCTGCAAAGAAACTGCGTTTCACAGGCGTTTGTAAGAGATGTTCCCAGTAGGCTGTAGGAGCACTGTGCAGAGCGAGTTGTTTCTTAGCTTCCCAAAGAGCTGGAAGCAAGATGCTTTGGGTCCCAACTCGCCCTTTGGAAAGAAGCCTGCACGTTGTGCCTTTCAGCTCTAGGGCAATGTAGCACACGCAGAGCAGAAGTTCTACTTCAGCCAGATCAGGCCTGCAAAGAAACTGCGTTTCACAGGCCTTTGTAAGAGATGTTCCCGGTAGGCTGTAAGAGCACTGTGCAGAGTGAGTTGTTTCTTAGCTTCCCAAAGAGCTGGAAGCAAGATGCTTTGCGGGCCAACTCGCCCTTTGGAAAGAAGCCTGCACGTTGTGCCATTCAGCTCGAGGGCAATGTAGCACACCCAGAGCAGAAGTTCTACTTCAGCTACATCAGGCCTGCAAAGTAAATGCGTTTCACAGGCCTTTGTAAGAGATGTTCCCGGTAGGCTGTAAGAGCACTTTGCAGAGCGAGTTGTTTCTTAGCTTCCCAAAGAGCTGGAAGCAAGATGCTCTGGGGCCCAACTCGCCCTTTGGAAAGAAGCCTGCACGTTGTGCCTTTCAGCTCTATGGCAATGTAGCACACGCAGAGCAGAAGTTATACTTCAGCCAGATCAGGCCTGCAAAGAAACTGCGTTTCACAGGCCTTTGTAAGAGATGTTCCCAGTAGGCTGTAGGAGCACTGTGCAGAGCGAGTTCTTTCTTAGCTTCCCAAAGAGCTGGAAGCAAGATGCTTTGGGGCCCAACTCGCCCTTTGGAAAGAAGGCTGCACGTTGTGCCTTTCGGCTCGAGGGCAACGTAGCACACCCAGAGCATATGTTCTACCTCAGCTATGTCAGGCCTGTAAAGAAACTGCGTTTCACAGGCCTTTGTAAGAGATGTTCCCGGTAGGCTGTAAGAGCACTGTGCAGAGCGAGTTGTTTCTTAGCTTCCAAAAGAGCTGGAAGCAAGATGCTTTGGGTCCCAACTCGCCCTTTGGAAAGAAGCCTGTACGTTGTGCCTTTCAGCTCTAGGGCAATGGAGCTCACCCAGAGCAGAAGTTCTACTTCAGCCAGATCAGGCCTGCAAAGAAACTGCGTTTCACAGGCCTTTGTAAGAGATGTTCCCGGTAGGCTGTAAGAGCACTGTGCAGAGCGAGTTGTTTCTTAGCCTCCCAAAGAGCTGGAAGCAAGATGCTTTGGGGCCCAAATCGGCCTTTGGAAAGAAGCCTGCATGTTGTGCCTTTCAGCTCTAGGGCATTGTAGCACAAGCTGAGCAGATTTTCTACTTCAGCCACATCAGGCCTGCAAAGAAACTGCGTTTCACAGGCCTTTGTAAGAGATGTTCCCGGTAGGCTGTAAGAGCATTGTGAAGAGCGAGTTGTTTCTTAGCTTCCCAAAGAGCTGGAAGCAAGATGCTTTGGGGCCCAACTCGCCCTTTGGAAAGAAGCCTGCACGTTGTGCCTTTCAGCTCTAGGGCAATGTAGCACACGCAGAGCAGAAGTTCTACTTCAGCTAGGTCAGGCCTGTAAAGAAACTGCGTTTCACAGGCCTTTGTAAGAGATGTTCCCGGTAGGCTGTAAGAGCACTGTGCAGAGCGAGTTGTTTCTTAGCTTCCCAAAGAGCTGGAAGCCAGATGCTTTGGGGCCCAACTCGCCCTTTGGAAAGAAGCCTGCACGTTGTGCCTTTCAGCTCTAGGGTAATGTAGCACACGCAGAGCACATGTGCTACTTCAGCCAGATGAGGCCTGCAAAGAAACTGCATTTCACAGAGCTTTGTAGGAGATGTTCCTGGTAGGCTGTAAGAGCACTGTGCAGAGCGAGCTGTTTCTTAGCTTCCCAAAGAGCTGGAAGCAAAATGGTTTGGGGCCCAACTCGCCCTTTGGAAAGAAGCCTGCATGTTGTGCCTTTCATCTCTAGGGCACTGGAGCTCACCCAGAGCAGAAGTTCTACTTCAGCCAGATCAGGCCTGAAAAGAAACTGCGTTTCACAGGCCTTTGTAAGAGATGTTCCCGGTAGGCTGTAAGAGCACTGTGCAGAGCGAGCTGTTTCTTAGCTGCCCAAAGAGCTGGAAGCAAGATGGTTTGGTGCCCAACTCGCCCTTTGGAAAGAAGCCTTCATGTTGTGCCTTTCAGCTCTAGGGCAATGGAGCTCACCCAGAACAGAAGTTCTACTTCAGCCAGATCATGCCTGCAAAGAAACTGCATTTCAAAGGCCTTTGTAAGAGATGTTCCCGGTAGGCAGTAAGAGCACTGTGCAGAGCGAGTTGTTTCTTAGCTTCCCAAAGAGCTGGAAGCAAGATGCTTTAGGGCCCAGCTCGCTCTTTTGAAAGAAGCCTGCACGTTGTGCGTTTCAGCTCTAGGGCAATGTAGCACACGCCGAGGAGAAGTTCTACTCCAGCCAGATCAGGCCTGCAAAGAAACTGCGTTTCACAGGCCTTTGTAAGAGACGTTCCCGGTAGGCCCTAAGAGCACTGTGCAGAGCGAGTTGTTTCTTAGCTTCCCAAAGAGCTGGAAGCAAGATGCTTTGCGGCCCAACTCGCCCTTTGGAAAGAAGGCTGCACGTTGTGCCTTTCAGCTCAAGGGCAATGGAGCACACCCCGAGGAAAAGTTCTACTTCAGCTAGGTCAGGCCTGTAAAGAAACTGCGTTTCACAGGCCTTTGTAAGAGATGTTCCCGGTAGGCTGTAAGAGCACTGTGCAGAGCGAGTTGTTTCTTAGCTTCCCAAAGAGCTGGAAGCAAGATGCTTTGGGGCCCAACTCGCCCTTTGGAAAGACCCTGACCGTTGTGCCTTTCAGCTCTAGGGCAATGTAGCACACCCAAAGCAGAAGTTCTACTTCAGCCACATCAGGCCTGCAAAAAACTGCGTTTCACAGGCCTTTGTAAGAGATGTTGCCGGTAGGCTGTAAGAGCACTGTGCAGAGCGAGTTGTTTCTTAGCTTCCCAAAGAGCTGGAAGCAAGATGCTTTCGGGCTCAACTCGCCCTTTGGAAAGAAGCCTGTACATTGTGCCTTTCAGCTCTAGGGCAATGGAGCTCACCCAGAGCAGAAGTTCTACTTCAGCCAGATCAGGCCTGCAAAGAAACTGCGTTTCACAGGCCTTTGTAAGAGATGTTCGCGGTAGGCTGTAAGAGCACTGTGCAGAGCGAGTTGTTTCTTAGCTTCCCAAAGAGCTGGAAGCAAGATGCTTTAGGGCCCAGCTCGCTCTTTTGAAAGAAGCCTGCACGTTGTGCGTTTCAGCTCTAGGGCAATGTAGCACACGCCGAGGAGAAGTTCTACTTCAGCCAGATGAGGCCTGCAAAGAAACTGCGTTTCACAGGCCTTTGTAAGAGATGTTGCCGGTAGGCTGTAACAGCACTGTGCAGAGCGAGTTGTTTCTTAGCTTCCCAAAGAGCTGGAAGCAAGATGCTTTGGGGCCAAACTCGCCCTTTGGAAAGAAGGCTGCACGTTGTGCCTTTCAGCTCGAGGGCAATGTAGCACACCCAGAGCAGAAGTTCTACTTCAGCTAGGTCAGGCCTGTAAAGAAACTGCGTTTCACAGGCCTTTGGAAGAGATGTTCCCGGTAGGCTGTAAGAGCACTGTGCAGAGCGAGTTGTTTCTTAGCTTCCCAAAGAGCTGGAAGCAAGAAGCTTTGGGGCCCAACTCGCACTTTGGAAAGAAGCCTGCACGTTGTGCCTTTCAGCTCTAGGGCAAGGTAGCACACGCAGAGCAGAAGTTCTACTTCAGCCACATCAGGCCTGCAAAGAAACTGCGTTTCACGGGCCTTTGTAAGAGATGTTCCCGGTAGGCTGTAAGAGCACTGTGCAGAGCGAGTTGTTTCTTAGCTTCCCAAAGAGCTGGAAGCAAGATGCTTTGGGGCCCAACACGCCCTTTGCAAAGAAGCCTGCACGTTGTGCCTTTCAGCTCTAGGGCAATGTAGCTCACCCAGAGCAGAAGTTCTACTTCAGCCAGATCATGCCTGCAAAGAAACTGCATTTCATAGGCCTTTGTAAGAGATGTTCCCGGTAGGCTGTAAGAGCACTGTGCAGAGCGAGTTGTTTCTTAGCTTCCCAAAGACCTGGAAGCAAGATGCTTTGGGTCCCAACTCGCCCTTTGGAAAGAAGCCTGTACGTTGTGCCTTTCAGCTCTAGGGCAATGGAGCTCACCCAGAGCAGAAGTTCTACTTCAGCCAGATCAGGCCTGCAAAGAAACTGCGTTTCACAGGCCTGTGTAAGAGATGTTCCCAGTAGGCTGTAAGTGCACTGTGCAGAGCGAGCTGTTTCTTAGCATCCCAAAGAGCTGGAAGCAAGATGCTTTGGGGCCCAACTCGCCCTTTGGAAAGAAGCCTGCATGTTGTGCTTTTCAGCTCTAGGGCAATGGAGCTCACCCTGAGCAGAAATTCTACTTCAGCCAGATCAGGCCTGCAAAGAAACTGCGTTTCACAGGCCTTTGTAAGAGATGTTCCCGGTAGGCTGTAAGAGCACTGTGCAGAGCGAGTTGTTTCTTAGCTTCCCAAAGAGCTGGAAGCAAGATGGTTTGGGGCCCAACTCGCCCTTTGGAAAGAAGCCTGCACGTTGTGCCTTTGAGCTGCAGGGCAATGTAGCACACCCAGAGCAGAAGTTCTACTTCAGCCAGATCAGGCCTGCAAAGAAACTGCGTTTCACAGTCCTTTGTAAGACATGTTCCCGGTAGGCTGTAACAGCACTGTGCAGAGCGAGTTGTTTCTTAGCTTCCCAAAGAGCTGGAAGCAAGATGCTTTGGGGCCCAACTCGCCCTTTGCAAAGAAGCCTGCACGTTGTGCCTTTCAGCTCTAGGGCAATGTAGCTCACCCAGAGCAGAAGTTCTACTTCAGCCAGATCAGGCCTGCAAAGAAACTGCATTTCAAATGCCTTTGTAGGAGATGTTCCCGGTAGGCTGTAAGAGCACTGTGCAGAGCGAGTTGTTTCTTAGCTTCCCAAAGAGCTGGAAGCAAGATGCTTTAGGGCCCAGCTCGCTCTTTTGAAAGAAGCCTGCACGTTGTGCGTTTCAGCTCTAGGGCAATGTAGCACACGCTGAGGAGAAGTTCTACTCCAGCCAGATCAGGCCTACAAAGAAACTGCGTTTCACAGGCCTTTGTAAGAGATGTTCCCGGTAGGCACTAAGAGCACTGTGCGGAGCGAGTTGTTTCTTAGCTTCCCAAAGAGCTGGAAGCAAGATGCTTTGGGGCCCAACTCGCCCTTTGGAGAAAAGGCTGCACGTTGTGCCTTTCAGCTCAAGGGCAATGTAGCACACCCCGAGCAGAAGTTCTACTTCAGCTAGGTCAGGCCTGTAAAGAAACTGCGTTTCACAGGCCTTTGTGAGAGATGTTCCCGGTAGGCTGTTAGAGCACTGTGCAGAGCGAGTTGTTTCTTTGCTTCCCAAAGAGCTGCAAGCAAGATGCTTTGGGGCCCAACTCGCCCTTTGGAAAGACCCTGACCGTTGTGCCTTTTAGCTCTAGGGCAATGTAGCACACCCAGAGCAGAAGTTCTACTTCAGCCACATCAGGCCTGCAAAAAACTGCGTTTCACAGGCCTTTGTAAGAGATGTTGCCGGTAGGCTGTAAGAGCACTGTGCAGAGCGAGTTGTTTCTTAGCTTCCCAAAGAGCTGGAAGCAAGATGCTTTGGGGCCCAACTCGCCCTTTGCAAAGAAGCCTGTACATTGTGCCTTTCAGCTCTAGGGCAATGGAGCTCACCCAGAGCAGAAGTTCTACTTCAGCCAGATCAGGCCTGCAAAGAAACTGCGTTTCACAGGCCTTTGTAAGAGATGTTCCCGGTAGGCTGTAAGAGCAGTGTGCAGAGCGAGTTGTTTCTTAGCTTCCCAAAGAGCTGGAAGCAAGATGCTTTAGGGCCCAGCTCGCTCTTTTGAAAGAAGCCTGCACGTTGTGCGTTTCAGCTCTAGGGCAATGTAGCATACGCCCAGGAGAAGTTCTACTTCAGCCAGATCAGGCCTGCAAAGAAACTGCGTTTCACAGGCCTTTGTTAGAGATGTTGCCCGTAGGCTGTAAGAGCACTGTGCAGAGCGAGTTGTTTCTTAGCTTCCCAAAGAGCTGGAAGCAAGATGCTTTGGGGCCCAAGTCGCCCTTTGGAAAGAAGCCTGCACGTTGTGCCTTTCAGCTCGAGGTCAATGTAGCACACCCAGAGCAGAAGTTCTACTTCAGCTAGGTCAGGCCTGTAAAGAAACTGCGTTTCACAGGCCTTTGTAAGAGATGTTCCCGGTAGGCTGTAAGAGCACTGTGCAGAGCGAGTTGTTTCTTAGCTTCCCAAAGAGCTGGAAGCAAGATGGTTTGGGGTCCAACTCGCCCTTTGGAAAGAAGCCTGTACGTTGGGCCTTTCAGCTCTAGGGCAATGTAGCACACCCAGAGCAGAAGTTCTACTTCAGCCAGATCATGCCTGCAAAGAAAGTGCGTTTCATAGGCCTTTGTAAGAGATGTTCCCGGTAGGCTGTAAGAGCAGTGTGCAGAGCGAGTTGTTTCTTAGCTTCCCAAAGAGCTGGAAGCAAGATGGTATTGGGCCCAACTCGGCCTTTGGAAAGAAGCCTGCACGTTGGGCCTTTCAGCTCTAGGGCAATGGAGCTCACCCAGAGCAGAAGTTCTACTTCAGCCAGATCAGGCCTGCAAAGAAACTGCGTTTCACAGGCCTTTGTAAGAGATGTTCTCGGTAGGCTGTAAGAGCACGGTGCAGAGCGAGTTGTTTCTTAGCTACCCAAAGAGCTGGAAGCAAGATGCTTTGGGGCCCAACTCGCCCTTTGGAAAGAAGCCTGCACGTTGTGCCTTTCAGCTCTAGGGTAATGTAGCGCACGCAGAGCACATGTTATACTTCAGCCAGATGAGGCCTGCAAGAAACTGCGTTTCACAGAGCTTTGTAAGAGATGTTCCCGGTAGGCTGTAAGAGCACTGTGCAGAGCGAGTTGTTTCTTAGCTTCCCAAAGAGCTGGAAGCAAGATGCTTTGGGGCCCAACTCGCCCTTTGCAAAGAAGCCTGTACCTTGTGCCTTTCAGCTCTAGGGCAATGTAGCTCACCCAGAACAGAAGTTCTACTTCAGCCAGATCATGCCTGCAAAGAAACTGCATTTCAAAGGCCTTTGTAAGAGATGTTCCCGGTAGGCAGTAAGAGCACTGTGCAGAGCGAGTTGTTTCTTAGCTTCCCAAAGAGCTGGAAGCAAGATGCTTTAGGGCCCAGCTCGCTCTTTTGAAAGAAGCCTGCACGTTGTGCGTTTCAGCTCTAGGGCAATGTAGCACACGCCGAGGAGAAGTTCTACTCCAGCCAGATCAGGCCTGCAAAGAAACTGCGTTTCACAGGCCTTTGTAAGAGACGTTCCCGGTAGGCCCTAAGAGCACTGTGCAGAGCGAGTTGTTTCTTAGCTTCCCAAAGAGCTGGAAGCAAGATGCTTTGGGGCCCAACTCGCCCTTTGGAAAGAAGCCTGCACGTTGTGCCTTTCAGCACTACGGCAATGTAGCACACCCAGAGCAGAAGTTCTACTTCAGCCACATCAGGCCTGCAAAGAAACTGCGTTTCACAGGCCTTTGTAAGAGATGTTGCCGGTAGGCTGTAAGAGCACTGTGCAGAGCGAGTTGTTTCTTAGCTTCCCAAAGAGCTGGAAGCAAGATGCTTTCGGGCTCAACTCGCCCTTTGGAAAGAAGCCTGTACATTGTGCCTTTCAGCTCTAGGGCAATGGAGCTCACCCAGAGCAGAAGTTCTACTTCAGCCAGATCAGGCCTGCAAAGAAACTGCGTTTCACAGGCCTTTGTAAGAGATGTTCGCGGTAGGCTGTAAGAGCACTGTGCAGAGCGAGTTGTTTCTTAGCTTCCCAAAGAGCTGGAAGCAAGATGCTTTAGGGCCCAGCTCGCTCTTTTGAAAGAAGCCTGCACGTTGTGCGTTTCAGCTCTAGGGCAATGTAGCACACGCCGAGGAGAAGTTCTACTTCAGCCAGATGAGGCCTGCAAAGAAACTGCGTTTCACAGGCCTTTGTAAGAGATGTTGCCGGTAGGCTGTAACAGCACTGTGCAGAGCGAGTTGTTTCTTAGCTTCCCAAAGAGCTGGAAGCAAGATGCTTTGGGGCCAAACTCGCCCTTTGGAAAGAAGGCTGCACGTTGTGCCTTTCAGCTCGAGGGCAATGTAGCACACCCAGAGCAGAAGTTCTACTTCAGCTAGGTCAGGCCTGTAAAGAAACTGCGTTTCACAGGCCTTTGGAAGAGATGTTCCCGGTAGGCTGTAAGAGCACTGTGCAGAGCGAGTTGTTTCTTAGCTTCCCAAAGAGCTGGAAGCAAGAAGCTTTGGGGCCCAACTCGCACTTTGGAAAGAAGCCTGCACGTTGTGCCTTTCAGCTCTAGGGCAAGGTAGCACACGCAGAGCAGAAGTTCTACTTCAGCCACATCAGGCCTGCAAAGAAACTGCGTTTCACGGGCCTTTGTAAGAGATGTTCCCGGTAGGCTGTAAGAGCACTGTGCAGAGCGAGTTGTTTCTTAGCTTCCCAAAGAGCTGGAAGCAAGATGCTTTGGGGCCCAACACGCCCTTTGCAAAGAAGCCTGCACGTTGTGCCTTTCAGCTCTAGGGCAATGTAGCTCACCCAGAGCAGAAGTTCTACTTCAGCCAGATCATGCCTGCAAAGAAACTGCATTTCATAGGCCTTTGTAAGAGATGTTCCCGGTAGGCTGTAAGAGCACTGTGCAGAGCGAGTTGTTTCTTAGCTTCCCAAAGACCTGGAAGCAAGATGCTTTGGGTCCCAACTCGCCCTTTGGAAAGAAGCCTGTACGTTGTGCCTTTCAGCTCTAGGGCAATGGAGCTCACCCAGAGCAGAAGTTCTACTTCAGCCAGATCAGGCCTGCAAAGAAACTGCGTTTCACAGGCCTGTGTAAGAGATGTTCCCAGTAGGCTGTAAGTGCACTGTGCAGAGCGAGCTGTTTCTTAGCATCCCAAAGAGCTGGAAGCAAGATGCTTTGGGGCCCAACTCGCCCTTTGGAAAGAAGCCTGCATGTTGTGCTTTTCAGCTCTAGGGCAATGGAGCTCACCCTGAGCAGAAATTCTACTTCAGCCAGATCAGGCCTGCAAAGAAACTGCGTTTCACAGGCCTTTGTAAGAGATGTTCCCGGTAGGCTGTAAGAGCACTGTGCAGAGCGAGTTGTTTCTTAGCTTCCCAAAGAGCTGGAAGCAAGATGGTTTGGGGCCCAACTCGCCCTTTGGAAAGAAGCCTGCACGTTGTGCCTTTGAGCTGCAGGGCAATGTAGCACACCCAGAGCAGAAGTTCTACTTCAGCCAGATCAGGCCTGCAAAGAAACTGCGTTTCACAGTCCTTTGTAAGACATGTTCCCGGTAGGCTGTAACAGCACTGTGCAGAGCGAGTTGTTTCTTAGCTTCCCAAAGAGCTGGAAGCAAGATGCTTTGGGGCCCAACTCGCCCTTTGCAAAGAAGCCTGCACGTTGTGCCTTTCAGCTCTAGGGCAATGTAGCTCACCCAGAGCAGAAGTTCTACTTCAGCCAGATCAGGCCTGCAAAGAAACTGCATTTCAAATGCCTTTGTAGGAGATGTTCCCGGTAGGCTGTAAGAGCACTGTGCAGAGCGAGTTGTTTCTTAGCTTCCCAAAGAGCTGGAAGCAAGATGCTTTAGGGCCCAGCTCGCTCTTTTGAAAGAAGCCTGCACGTTGTGCGTTTCAGCTCTAGGGCAATGTAGCACACGCTGAGGAGAAGTTCTACTCCAGCCAGATCAGGCCTACAAAGAAACTGCGTTTCACAGGCCTTTGTAAGAGATGTTCCCGGTAGGCACTAAGAGCACTGTGCGGAGCGAGTTGTTTCTTAGCTTCCCAAAGAGCTGGAAGCAAGATGCTTTGGGGCCCAACTCGCCCTTTGGAGAAAAGGCTGCACGTTGTGCCTTTCAGCTCAAGGGCAATGTAGCACACCCCGAGCAGAAGTTCTACTTCAGCTAGGTCAGGCCTGTAAAGAAACTGCGTTTCACAGGCCTTTGTGAGAGATGTTCCCGGTAGGCTGTTAGAGCACTGTGCAGAGCGAGTTGTTTCTTTGCTTCCCAAAGAGCTGCAAGCAAGATGCTTTGGGGCCCAACTCGCCCTTTGGAAAGACCCTGACCGTTGTGCCTTTTAGCTCTAGGGCAATGTAGCACACCCAGAGCAGAAGTTCTACTTCAGCCACATCAGGCCTGCAAAAAACTGCGTTTCAGAGGCCTTTGTAAGAGATGTTGCCGGTAGGCTGTAAGAGCACTGTGCAGAGCGAGTTGTTTCTTAGCTTCCCAAAGAGCTGGAAGCAAGATGCTTTGGGGCCCAACTCGCCCTTTGCAAAGAAGCCTGTACATTGTGCCTTTCAGCTCTAGGGCAATGGAGCTCACCCAGAGCAGAAGTTCTACTTCAGCCAGATCAGGCCTGCAAAGAAACTGCGTTTCACAGGCCTTTGTAAGAGATGTTCCCGGTAGGCTGTAAGAGCAGTGTGCAGAGCGAGTTGTTTCTTAGCTTCCCAAAGAGCTGGAAGCAAGATGCTTTAGGGCCCAGCTCGCTCTTTTGAAAGAAGCCTGCACGTTGTGCGTTTCAGCTCTAGGGCAATGTAGCATACGCCCAGGAGAAGTTCTACTTCAGCCAGATCAGGCCTGCAAAGAAACTGCGTTTCACAGGCCTTTGTTAGAGATGTTGCCCGTAGGCTGTAAGAGCACTGTGCAGAGCGAGTTGTTTCTTAGCTTCCCAAAGAGCTGGAAGCAAGATGCTTTGGGGCCCAAGTCGCCCTTTGGAAAGAAGCCTGCACGTTGTGCCTTTCAGCTCGAGGTCAATGTAGCACACCCAGAGCAGAAGTTCTACTTCAGCTAGGTCAGGCCTGTAAAGAAACTGCGTTTCACAGGCCTTTGTAAGAGATGTTCCCGGTAGGCTGTAAGAGCACTGTGCAGAGCGAGTTGTTTCTTAGCTTCCCAAAGAGCTGGAAGCAAGATGGTTTGGGGTCCAACTCGCCCTTTGGAAAGAAGCCTGTACGTTGGGCCTTTCAGCTCTAGGGCAATGTAGCACACCCAGAGCAGAAGTTCTACTTCAGCCAGATCATGCCTGCAAAGAAAGTGCGTTTCATAGGCCTTTGTAAGAGATGTTCCCGGTAGGCTGTAAGAGCAGTGTGCAGAGCGAGTTGTTTCTTAGCTTCCCAAAGAGCTGGAAGCAAGATGGTATTGGGCCCAACTCGGCCTTTGGAAAGAAGCCTGCACGTTGGGCCTTTCAGCTCTAGGGCAATGGAGCTCACCCAGAGCAGAAGTTCTACTTCAGCCAGATCAGGCCTGCAAAGAAACTGCGTTTCACAGGCCTTTGTAAGAGATGTTCTCGGTAGGCTGTAAGAGCACGGTGCAGAGCGAGTTGTTTCTTAGCTACCCAAAGAGCTGGAAGCAAGATGCTTTGGGGCCCAACTCGCCCTTTGGAAAGAAGCCTGCACGTTGTGCCTTTCAGCTCTAGGGTAATGTAGCGCACGCAGAGCACATGTTATACTTCAGCCAGATGAGGCCTGCAAGAAACTGCGTTTCACAGAGCTTTGTAAGAGATGTTCCCGGTAGGCTGTAAGAGCACTGTGCAGAGCGAGTTGTTTCTTAGCTTCCCAAAGAGCTGGAAGCAAGATGCTTTGGGGCCCAACTCGCCCTTTGCAAAGAAGCCTGTACCTTGTGCCTTTCAGCTCTAGGGCAATGTAGCTCACCCAGAACAGAAGTTCTACTTCAGCCAGATCATGCCTGCAAAGAAACTGCATTTCAAAGGCCTTTGTAAGAGATGTTCCCGGTAGGCAGTAAGAGCACTGTGCAGAGCGAGTTGTTTCTTAGCTTCCCAAAGAGCTGGAAGCAAGATGCTTTAGGGCCCAGCTCGCTCTTTTGAAAGAAGCCTGCACGTTGTGCGTTTCAGCTCTAGGGCAATGTAGCACACGCCGAGGAGAAGTTCTACTCCAGCCAGATCAGGCCTGCAAAGAAACTGCGTTTCACAGGCCTTTGTAAGAGACGTTCCCGGTAGGCCCTAAGAGCACTGTGCAGAGCGAGTTGTTTCTTAGCTTCCCAAAGAGCTGGAAGCAAGATGCTTTGGGGCCCAACTCGCCCTTTGGAAAGAAGCCTGCACGTTGTGCCTTTCAGCACTACGGCAATGTAGCACACCCAGAGCAGAAGTTCTACTTCAGCCACATCAGGCCTGCAAAGAAACTGCGTTTCACAGGCGTTTGTAAGAGATGTTCCCAGTAGGCTGTAGGAGCACTGTGCAGAGCGAGTTGTTTCTTAGCTTCCCAAAGAGCTGGAAGCAAGATGCTTTGGGTCCCAACTCGCCCTTTGGAAAGAAGCCTGCACGTTGTGCCTTTCAGCTCTAGGGCAATGTAGCACACGCAGAGCAGAAGTTCTACTTCAGCCAGATCAGGCCTGCAAAGAAACTGCGTTTCACAGGCCTTTGTAAGAGATGTTCCCGGTAGGCTGTAAGAGCACTGTGCAGAGCGAGTTGTTTCTTAGCTTCCCAAAGAGCTGGAAGCAAGATGCTTTGGGTCCCAACTCGTCCTTTGGAAAGAAGCCTGTACGTTGTGCCTTTCAGCTCTAGGGCAATGGAGCTCACCCAGAGCAGAAGTTCTACTTCAGCCAGATCAGGCCTGCAAAGAAACTGCGTTTCACAGGCCTTTGTAAGAGATGTTCCCGGTAGGCTGTAAGAGCACTGTGCAGAGCGAGTTGTTTCTTAGCCTCCCAAAGAGCTGGAAGCAAGATGCTTTGGGGCCCAAATCGGCCTTTGGAAAGAAGCCTGCATGTTGTGCCTTTCAGCTCTAGGGCATTGTAGCACAAGCTGAGCAGATTTTCTACTTCAGCCACATCAGGCCTGCAAAGAAACTGCGTTTCACAGGCCTTTGTAAGAGATGTTCCCGGTAGGCTGTAAGAGCACTGTGAAGAGCGAGTTGTTTCTTAGCTTCCCAAAGAGCTGGAAGCAAGATGCTTTGGGGCCCAACTCGCCCTTTGGAAAGACCCTGACCGTTGTGCCTTTCAGCTCTAGGGCAATGTAGCACACGCCGAGGAGAAGTTCTACTTCAGCCAGATCAGGCCTGCAAAGAAACTGCGTTTCACAGGCCTTTGTAAGAGATGTTGCCGGTAGGCTGTAACAGCACTGTGCAGAGCGAGTTGTTTCTTAGCTTCCCAAAGAGCTGGAAGCAAGATGCTTTGGGGCCCAACTCGCCCTTTGGAAAGAAGGCTGCACGTTGTGCCTTTCAGCTCGAGGGCAATGTAGCACACCCAGAGCAGAAGTTCTACTTCAGCTAGGTCAGGCCTGTAAAGAAACTGCGTTTCACAGGCCTTTGGAAGAGATGTTCCCGGTAGGCTGTAAGAGCACTGTGCAGAGCGAGTTGTTTCTTAGCTTCCCAAAGAGCTGGAAGCAAGAAGCTTTGGGGCCCAACTCGCACTTTGGAAAGAAGCCTGCACGTTGTGCCTTTCAGCTCTAGGGCAAGGTAGCACACGCAGAGCAGAAGTTCTACTTCAGCCACATCAGGCCTGCAAAGAAACTGCGTTTCACGGGCCTTTGTAAGAGATGTTCCCGGTAAGCTGTAAGAGCACTGTGCAGAGCGAGTTGTTTCTTAGCTTCCCAAGGAGCTGGAAGCAAGATGCTTTTGGGCCCAACACGCCCTTTGCAAACAAGCCTGCACGTTGTGCCTTTCAGCTCTAGGGCAATGTAGCTCACCCAGAGCAGAAGTTCTACTTCAGCCAGATCATGCCTGCAAAGAAACTGCATTTCATAGGCCTTTGTAAGAGATGTTCCCGGTAGGCTGTAAGAGCACTGTGCAGAGCGAGTTGTTTCTTAGCTTCCCAAAGACCTGGAAGCAAGATGCTTTGGGTCCCAACTCGCCCTTTGGAAAGAAGCCTGTACGTTGTGCCTTTCAGCTCTAGGGCAATGGAGCTCACCCAGAGCAGAAGTTCTACTTCAGGCAGATCAGGCCTGCAAAGAAACTGCGTTTCACAGGCCTGTGTAAGAGATGTTCCCAGTAGGCTGTAAGTGCACTGTGCAGAGCGAGCTGTTTCTTAGCATCCCAAAGAGCTGGAAGCAAGATGCTTTGGGGCCCAACTCGCCCTTTGGAAAGAAGCCTGCATGTTGTGCCTTTCAGCTCTAGGGCAATGGAGCTCACCCTGAGCAGAAGTTCTACTTCAGCCAGATCAGGCCTGCAAAGAAACTGCGTTTCACAGGCCTTTGTAAGAGATGTTCCCGGTAGGCTGTAAGAGCACTGTGCAGAGCGAGTTGTTTCTTAGCTTCCCAAAGAGCTGGAAGCAAGATGCTTTGGGGCCCAACTCGCCCTTTGGAAAGAAGCCTGCACGTTGTGCCTTTGAGCTGCAGGGCAATGTAGCACACCCAGAGCAGAAGTTCTACTTCAGCCAGATCAGGCCTGCAAGGAAACTGCGTTTCACAGTGCCTTTGTAGGAGATGTTCCCGGTAGGCTGTAAGAGCACTGTGCAGAGCGAGTTGTTTCTTAGCTTCCCAAAGAGCTGGAAGCAAGATGCTTTGGGGCCCAACTCGCTCTTTGAAAGAAGCCTGCACGTTGTGCGTTTCAGCTCTAGGGCAATGTAGCTCACCCAGAGGAGAAGTTCTACTCCAGCCAGATCAGGCCTACAAGGAAACTGCGTTTCAAAGGCCTTTGTAAGAGATGTTCCCGGTAGGCACTATGAGCACTGTGCGGAGCGAGTTGTTTCTTAGCTTCCCAAAGAGCTGGAAGCAAGATGCTTTGGGGCCCAACTCGCCCTTTGGAAAGAAGGCTGCACGTTGTGCCTTTCAGCTCAAGGGCAATGTAGCACACCCCGAGCAGAAGTTCTACTTCAGCTAGGTCAGGCCTGTAAAGAAACTGCGTTTCACAGGCCTTTGTGAGAGATGTTCCCGGTAGGCTGTAAGAGCACTGTGCAGAGCGAGTTGTTTCTTAGCTTCCCAAAGAGCTGGAAGCAAGATGCTTTAGGGCCCAGCTCGCTCTTTGGAAAGAAGCCTGCCGTTGTGCGTTTCAGCTCTAGGGCAATGTAGCACACGCCAGAGCAGAAGTTCTACTCCAGCCAGATCAGGCCTACAAAGAAACTGCGTTTCACAGGCCTTTGTAAGAGATGTTGCCGGTAGGCACTATGAGCACTGTGCGGAGCGAGTTGTTTCTTAGCTTCCCAAAGAGCTGGAAGCAAGATGCTTTGGGGCCCAACTCGCCCTTTGCAAAGAAGCCTGTACATTGTGCCTTTCAGCTCTAGGGCAATGGAGCTCACCCAGAGCAGAAGTTCTACTTCAGCCAGATCAGGCCTGCAAAGAAACTGCGTTTCACAGGCCTTTGTAAGAGATGTTCCCGGTAGGCTGTAAGAGCACTGTGCAGAGCGAGTTGTTTCTTAGCTTCCCAAAGAGCTGGAAGCAAGATGCTTTAGGGCCCAGCTCGCTCTTTTGAAAGAAGCCTGCACGTTGTGCGTTTCAGCTCTAGGGCAATGTAGGACACGCCCATGAGAAGTTCTACTTCAGCCAGATCAGGCCTGCAAAGAAACTGCGTTTCACAGGCCTTTGTAAGAGATGTTGCCGGTAGGCTGTAAGAGCACTGTGCAGAGCGAGTTGTTTCTTAGCTTCCCAAAGAGCTGGAAGCAAGATGCTTTAGGGCCCAACTCGCCCTTTGGAAAGAAGCCTGCACGTTGTGCCTTTCAGCTCGAGGGCAATGTAGCACACCCAGAGCAGAAGTTCTACTTCAGCTAGGTCAGGCCTGTAAAGAAACTGCGTTTCACAGGCCTTTGTAAGAGATGTTCCCGGTAGGCTGTAAGAGCACTGTGCAGAGCGAGTTGTTTCTTAGCTTCCCAAAGAGCTGGAAGCAAGATGCTTTGGGGCCCAACTCGCCCTTTGGAAAGAAGCCTGCACGTTGTGCCTTTCAGCTCTAGGGTAATGTAGCGCACGCAGAGCACATGTTCTACTTCAGCCAGATGAGGCCTGCAAAGAAACTGCGTTTCACAGAGCTTTGTAAGAGATGTTCCCGGTAGGCTGTAAGAGCACTGTGCAGAGCGAGTTGTTTCTTAGCTTCCCAAAGAGCTGGAAGCAAGATGCTTTGGGGCCCAACTCGCCCTTTGCAAAGAAGCCTGTACGTTGTGCCTTTCAGCTCTAGGGCAATGTAGCTCACCCAGAGCAGAAGTTCTACTTCAGCCAGATCATGCCTGCAAAGAAACTGCATTTCAAAGGCCTTTGTAAGAGATGTTCCCGGTAGGCAGTAAGAGCACTGTGCAGAGCGAGTTGTTTCTTAGCTTCCCAAAGAGCTGGAAGCAAGATGCTTTAGGGCCCAGCTCGCTCTTTTGAAAGAAGCCTGCACGTTGTGCGTTTCAGCTCTAGGGCAATGTAGCACACGCCGAGGAGAAGTTCTACTCCAGCCAGATCAGGCCTGCAAAGAAACTGCGTTACACAGGCCTGTGTAAGAGATGTTCCCAGTAGGCTGTAAGTGCACTGTGCAGAGCGAGCTGTTTCTTAGCATCCCAAAGAGCTGGAAGCAAGATGCTTTGGGTCCCAACTCGCCCTTTGGAAAGAAGCCTGCATGTTGTGCCTTTCAGCTCTAGGGCAATGGAGCTCACCCTGAGCAGAAGTTCTACTTCAGCCAGATCAGGCCTGCAAAGAAACTGCGTTTCACAGGCCTTTGTAAGAGATGTTCCCGGTAGGCTGTAAGAGCACTGTGCAGAGCGAGTTGTTTCTTAGCTTCCCAAAGAGCTGGAAGCAAGATGCTTTGGGGCCCAACTCGTCCTTTGGAAAGAAGCCTGCACGTTGTGCCTTTGAGCTGCAGGGCAATGTAGCACACCCAGAGCAGAAGTTCTACTTCAGCCAGATCAGGCCTGCAAAGAAACTGCGTTTCACAGGCCTTTGTAAGAGATGTTCCCGGTAGGCTGTAAGAGCACTGTGCAGAGCGAGTTGTTTCTTAGCTTCCCAAAGAGCTGGAAGCAAGATGCTTTGGGGCCCAACTCGCCCTTTGCAAAGAAGCCTGCACGTTGTGCCTTTCAGCTCTAGGGCAATGTAGCTCACCCAGTGCAGAAGTTCTACTTCAGCCAGATCAGGCCTGCAAAGAAACTGCATTTCAAATGCCTTTGTAGGAGATGTTCCCGGTAGGCTGTAAGAGCACTGTGCAGAGCGAGTTGTTTCTTAGCTTCCCAAAGAGCTGGAAGCAAGATGCTTTAGGGCCCAGCTCGCTCTTTTGAAAGAAGCCTGCACGTTGTGCGTTTCAGCTCTAGGGCAATGTAGCACACGCTGAGGAGAAGTTCTACTCAAGCCAGATCAGGCCTGCAAAGAAACTGTGTTTCACAGGCCTTTGTAAGAGATGTTCCCGGTAGGCACTAAGAGCACTGTGCGGAGCGAGTTGTTTCTTACCTTCCCAAAGAGCTGGAAGCAAGATGCTTTGGGGCCCAACTCGCCCTTTGGAAAGAAGCCTGCACGTTGTGCCTTTCAGCTCTAGGGTAAGGTAGCGCACACAGAGCACATGTTCTACTTCAGCCAGATGAGGCCTGCAAAGAAACTGCGTTTCACAGAGCTTTGTAAGAGATGTTCCCGGTAGGCTGTAAGAGCACTGTGCAGAGCAAGTTGTTTCTTAGCTTCCCAAAGAGCTGGAAGCAAGATGCTTTATGGCCCAATTCGCCCTTTGCAAAGAAGCCTGCACGTTGTGCGTTTCAGCTCTAGGGCAATGTAGCAGACGCCGAGGAGAAGTTCTACTCCAGCCAGATCAGGCCTGCAAAGAAACTGCGTTTCACAGGCCTTTGCAAGAGACGTTCCCGGTAGGCTGTAAGAGCACTGTGCAGAGCGAGTTGTTTCTTAGCTTCCCAAAGAGCTGGAAGCAAGATGCTTTGGGGCCCAACTCGCCCTTTGGAAAGAAGGCTGCACGTTGTGCCTTTCAGCTCAAGGGCAATGTAGCACACCCCGAGCAGAAGTTCTACTTCAGCTAGGTCAGGCCTGTAAAGAAACTGCGTTTCACAGGCCTTTGTAAGAGATGTTGCCGGTAGGCTGTTAGAGCACTGTGCAGAGCGAGTTGTTTCTTAGCTTCCCAAAGAGCTGGAAGCAAGATGCTTTGGGGCCCAACTCGCCCTTTGGAAAGACCCTGACCGTTGTGCCTTTCAGCTCTAGGGCAATGTAGCACACCGAGAGCAGAAGTTCTACTTCAGCAAGATCAGGCCTGCAAAGAAACTGCATTTCAAAGGCCTTTGTAAGAGATGTTCCCGGTAGGCTGTAAGAGCACTGTGCAGAGCGAGTTGTTTCTTAGCTTCCCAAAGAGCTGGAAGCAAGATGCTTTGGGGCCCAACTCGCACTTTGGAAAGAAGCCTGCACGTTGTGCCTTTCAGCTCTAGGGTAATGTAGCACACGCAGAGCACATGTTCTACTTCAGCCAGATGAGGCCTGCAAAGAAACTGCGTTTCACAGAGCTTTGTAAGAGATGTTCCCGGTAGGCTGTAAGAGCACTGTGCAGAGCGAGTTGTTTCTTAGCTTCCCAAAGACCTGGAAGCAAGATGCTTTGGGTCCCAACTCGCCCTTTGGAAAGAAGCCTGTACGTTGTGCCTTTCAGCTCTAGGGCAATGGAGCTCACCCAGAGCAGAAGTTCTACTTCAGCCAGATCAGGCCTGCAAAGAAACTGCGTTTCACAGGCCTGTGTAAGAGATGTTACCAGTAGGCTGTA
This sequence comes from Equus przewalskii, assembly GCF_037783145.1. Lineage (NCBI taxonomy): Eukaryota > Metazoa > Chordata > Mammalia > Perissodactyla > Equidae > Equus > Equus przewalskii. The sequence goes on from NW_027227945.1 coordinate 45,901, forward strand.
AGTGCACTCTGCAGAGCGAGCTGTTTCTTAGCATCCCAAAGAGCTGGAAGCAAGATGCTTTGGGGCCCAACTCGCCGTTTGGAAAGAAGCCTGCATGTTGTGCCTTTCAGCTCTAGGGCAATGGAGCTCACCCAGAGCAGAAGTTCTACTTCAGCCAGATCAGGCCTGCAAAGAAACTGCGTTTCACAGGCCTTTGTAAGAGATGTTCCCGGTGGGCTGTAAGAGCACTGTGCAGAGCGAGTTGTTTCTTAGCTTCCCAAAGAGCTGGAAGCAAGATGCTTTGGGGCCGAACTCGCCCTTTGGAAAGAAGCCTGCACGTTGTGCCTTTGAGCTGCAGGGCAATGGAGCACACCCAGAGCAGAAGTTCTACTTCAGCCAGATCAGGCCTGCAAAGAAACTGCGTTTCACAGTCCTTTGTAAGAGATGTTCCCGGTAGGCTGTAAGAGCACTGTGCAGAGCGAGTTGTTTCTTAGCTTCCCAAAGAGCTGGAAGCAAGATGCTTTGGGGCCCAACTCGCCCTTTGCAAAGAAGCCTGCACGTTGTGCCTTTCAGCTCTAGGGCAATGTAGCTCACCCAGAGCAGAAGTTCTACTTCAGCCAGATCGGGCCTGCAAAGAAACTGCATTTCAAAGGCCTTTGTAAGAGATGTTCCCGGTAGGCTGTAAGAGCACTGTGCAGAGCGAGTTGTTTCTTAGCTTCCCAAAGAGCTGGAAGCAAGATGCTTTAGGGCCCAGCTCGCTCTTTTGAAAGAAGCCTGCACGTTGTGCGTTTCAGCTCTAGGGAAATGTAGCACACGCTGAGGAGAAGTTCTACTCCAGCCAGATCAGGCCTGCAAAGAAACTGCGTTTCACAGGCCTTTGTAAGAGATGTTCCCGGTAGGCTGTAAGAGCACTGTGCAGAGCGAGTTGTTTCTTAGCTTCCCAAAGAGCTGGAAGCAAGATGCTTTGGGGCCCAGTTCGCCCTTTGGAGAAAAGGCTGAACGTTGTGCCTTTCAGCTTAAGGGCAATGTAGCACACCCCGAGGAGAAGTTCTACTTCAGCTAGGTCAGGCCTGTAAAGAAACTGCGTTTCACAGGCCTTTGTAAGAGATGTTCCCGGTAGGCTGTTAGAGCACTGTGCAGAGCGAGTTGTTTCTTAGCTTCCCAAAGAGCTGCAAGCAAGATGCTTTGGGGCCCAACTCGCCCTTTGGAAAGACCCTGACCGTTGTGCCTTTCAGCTCTAAGGCAATGTAGCACACCCAGAGCAGAAGTTCTACTTCAGCCACATCAGGCCTGCAAAAAACTGCGTTTCACAGGCCTTTGTAAGAGATGTTGCCGGTAGGCTGTAAGAGCACTGTGCAGAGCGAGTTGTTTCTTAGCTTCCCAAAGAGCTGGAAGCAAGATGCTTTGGGGCCCAACTCGCCCTTTGCAAAGAAGCCTGTACATTGTGCCTTTCAGCTCTAGGGCAATGGAGCTCACCCAGAGCAGAAGTTCTACTTCAGCGAGATCAGGCCTGCAAAGAAACTGCATTTCACAGGCCTTTGTAAGAGATGTTCCCGGTAGGCTGTAAGAGCACTGTGCAGAGCGAGTTTTTTCTTAGCTTCCCAAAGAGCTGGAAGCAAGATGCTTTAGGGCCCAGCTCGCTCTTTGGAAAGAAGCCTGCACGTTGTGCGTTTCAGCTCTAGGGCAATGTAGCACACGCCGAGGAGAACTTCTACTTCAGCCAGATCAGGCCTGCAAAGAAACTGCGTTTCACAGGCCTTTGTAAGAGATGTTCCCGGTAGGCTGTAAGAGCACTGTGCAGAGCGAGTTGTTTCTTAGCTTCCCAAAGAGCTGGAAGCAAGATGGTATTGGGCCCAACTCGGCCTTTGGAAAGAAGCCTGCACGTTGGGCCTTTCAGCTCTAGGGCAATGGAGCTCACCCAGAGCAGAAGTTCTACTTCAGCCAGATCAGGCCTTCAAAGAAGCTGCGTTTCACAGGCCTTTGTAAGAGATGTTCCCGGTAGGCTGTAAGAGCACTGTGCAGAGCGAGTTGTTTCTTAGCTTCCCAAAGAGCTGGAAGCAAGATGCTTTGGGGCCCAACTCGCCCTTTGCAAAGAAGCCTGCACGTTGTGCCTTTCAGCTCTAGGGCAATGTAGCTCACCCAGTGCAGAAGTTCTACTTCAGCCAGATCAGGCCTGCAAAGAAACTGCATTTCAAATGCCTTTGTAGGAGATGTTCCCGGTAGGCTGTAAGAGCACTGTGCAGAGCGAGTTGTTTCTTAGCTTCCCAAAGAGCTGGAAGCAAGATGCTTTAGGGCCCAGCTCGCTCTTTTGAAAGAAGCCTGCACGTTGTGCGTTTCAGCTCTAGGGCAATGTAGCACACGCTGAGGAGAAGTTCTACTCAAGCCAGATCAGGCCTGCAAAGAAACTGCGTTTCACAGGCCTTTGTAAGAGATGTTCCCGGTAGGCACTAAGAGCACTGTGCGGAGCGAGTTGTTTCTTACCTTCCCAAGAGCTGGAAGCCCGATGCTTTGGGGCCCAACTCGCCCTTTGGAAAGAAGCCTGCACGTTGTGCCTTTCAGCTCTAGGGTAATGCAGCGCACGCAGAGCACATGTTCTACTTCAGCCAGATGAGGCCTGCAAAGAAACTGCGTTTCACAGAGCTTTGTAAGAGATGTTCCCGGTAGGCTGTAAGAGCACTGTGCAGAGCAAGTTGTTTCTTAGCTTCCCAAAGAGCTGGAAGCAAGATGCTTTATGGCCCAATTCGCCCTTTGAAAAGAAGCCTGCACGTTGTGCGTTTCAGCTCTAGGGCAATGTAGCAGACGCCGAGGAGAAGTTCTACTCCAGCCAGATCAGGCCTGCAAAGAAACTGCGTTTCACAGGCCTTTGCAAGAGACGTTCCCGGTAGGCTGTAAGAGCACTGTGCAGAGCGAGTTGTTTCTTAGCTTCCCAAAGAGCTGGAAGCAAGATGCTTTGGGGCCCAACTCGCCCTTTGGAAAGAAGGCTGCACGTTGTGCCTTTCAGCTCAAGGGCAATGTAGCACACCCCGAGCAGAAGTTCTACTTCAGCTAGGTCAGGCCTGTAAAGAAACTGCGTTTCACAGGCCTTTGTAAGAGATGTTGCCGGTAGGCTGTTAGAGCACTGTGCAGAGCGAGTTGTTTCTTAGCTTCCCAAAGAGCTGGAAGCAAGATGCTTTGGGGCCCAACTCGCCCTTTGGAAAGACCCTGACCGTTGTGCCTTTCAGCTCTAGGGCAATGTAGCACACCGAGAGCAGAAGTTCTACTTCAGCAAGATCAGGCCTGCAAAGAAACTGCATTTCAAAGGCCTTTGTAAGAGATGTTCCCGGTAGGCTGTAAGAGCACTGTGCAGAGCCAGTTGTTTCTTAGCTTCCCAAAGAGCTGGAAGCAAGATGCTTTGGGGCCCAACTCGCACTTTGGAAAGAAGCCTGCACGTTGTGCCTTTCAGCTCTAGGGTAATGTAGCACACGCAGAGCACATGTTCTACTTCAGCCAGATGAGGCCTGCAAAGAAACTGCGTTTCACAGAGCTTTGTAAGAGATGTTCCCGGTAGGCTGTAAGAGCACTGTGCAGAGCGAGATGTTTCTTAGCTTCCCAAAGACCTGGAAGCAAGATGCTTTGGGTCCCAACTCGCCCTTTGGAAAGAAGCCTGTACGTTGTGCCTTTCAGCTCTAGGGCAATGGAGCTCACCTAGAGCAGAAGTTCTACTTCAGCCAGATCAGGCCTGCAAAGAAACTGCGTTTCACAGGCCTGTGTAAGAGATGTTCCCAGTAGGCTGTAAGTGCACTCTGCAGAGCGAGCTGTTTCTTAGCATCCCAAAGAGCTGGAAGCAAGATGCTTTGGGGCCCAACTCGCCCTTTGGAAAGAAGCCTGCATGTTGTGCCTTTCAGCTCTAGGGCAATGGAGCTCACCCTGAGCAGAAGTTCTACTTCAGCCAGATCAGGCCTGCAAAGAAACTGCGTTTCACAGGCCTTTGTAAGAGATGTTCCCGGTGGGCTGTAAGAGCACTGTGCAGAGCGAGTTGTTTCTTAGCTTCCCAAAGAGCTGGAAGCAAGATGCTTTGGGGCCGAACTCGCCCTTTGGAAAGAAGCCTGCACGTTGTGCCTTTGAGCTGCAGGGCAATGGAGCACACCCAGAGCAGAAGTTCTACTTCAGCCAGATCAGGCCTGCAAAGAAACTGCGTTTCACAGTCCTTTGTAAGAGATGTTCCCGGTAGGCTGTAAGAGCACTGTGCAGAGCGAGTTGTTTCTTAGCTTCCCAAAGAGCTGGAAGCAAGATGCTTTGGGGCCCAACTCGCCCTTTGCAAAGAAGCCTGCACGTTGTGCCTTTCAGCTCTAGGGCAATGTAGCTCACCCAGAGCAGAAGTTCTACTTCAGCCAGATCGGGCCTGCAAAGAAACTGCATTTCAAAGGCCTTTGTAAGAGATGTTCCCGGTAGGCTGTAAGAGCACTGTGCAGAGCGAGTTGTTTCTTAGCTTCCCAAAGAGCTGGAAGCAAGATGCTTTAGGGCCCAGCTCGCTCTTTTGAAAGAAGCCTGCACGTTGTGCGTTTCAGCTCTAGGGCAATGTAGCACACGCTGAGGAGAAGTTCTACTCCAGCCAGATCAGGCCTGCAAAGAAACTGCGTTTCACAGGCCTTTGTAAGAGATGTTCCCGGTAGGCTGTAAGAGCACTGTGCAGAGCGAGTTGTTTCTTAGCTTCCCAAAGAGCTGGAAGCAAGATGCTTTGGGGCCCAATTCGCCCTTCGGAGAAAAGGCTGAACGTTGTGCCTTTCAGCTCAAGGGCAATGTAGCACACCCCGAGCAGAAGTTCTACTTCAGCCAGATCAGGCCTGTAAAGAAACTGCGTTTCACAGGCCTTTGTAAGAGATGTTCCCGGTAGGCTGTAAGAGCACTGTGCAGAGCGAGTTGTTTCTTAGCTTCCCAAAGAGCTGCAAGCAAGATGCTTTGGGGCCCAACTCGCCCTTTGGAAAGACCCTGACCGTTGTGCCTTTCAGCTCTAAGGCAATGTAGCACACCCAGAGCAGAAGTTCTACTTCAGCCACATCAGGCCTGCAAAAAACTGCGTTTCACAGGCCTTTGTAAGAGATGTTCCCGGTAGGCTGTAAGAGCACTGTGCAGAGCGAGTTGTTTCTTAGCTTCCCAAAGAGCTGGAAGCAAGATGCTTTGGGGCCCAACTCGCCCTTTGCAAAGAAGCCTGTACATTGTGCCTTTCAGCTCTAGGGCAATGGAGCTCACCCAGAGCAGAAGTTCTACTTCAGCGAGATCAGGCCTGCAAAGAAACTGCATTTCACAGGCCTTTGTAAGAGATGTTCCCGGTAGGCTGTAAGAGCACTGTGCAGAGCGAGTTTTTTCTTAGCTTCCCAATGAGCTGGAAGCAAGATGCTTTAGGGCCCAGCTCGCTCTTTGGAAAGAAGCCTGCACGTTGTGCGTTTCAGCTCTAGGGCAATGTAGCACACGCCGAGGAGAAGTTCTACTTCAGCCAGATCAGGCCTGCAAAGAAACTGCGTTTCACAGGCCTTTGTAAGAGATGTTCCCGGTAGGCTGTAAGAGCACTGTGCAGAGCGAGTTGTTTCTTAGCTTCCCAAAGAGCTGGAAGCAAGATGGTATTGGGCCCAACTCGGCCTTTGGAAAGAAGCCTGCACGTTGGGCCTTTCAGCTCTAGGGCAATGGAGCTCACCCAGAGCAGAAGTTCTACTTCAGCCAGATCAGGCCTGCAAAGAAGCTGCGTTTCACAGGCCTTTGTAAGAGATGTTCCCGGTAGGCTGTAAGAGCACGGTGCAGAGCGAGTTGTTTCTTAGCTACCCAAAGAGCTGGAAGCAAGATGCTTTGGGGCCCAACTCGCCCTTTGCAAAGAAGCCTGCACGTTGTGCCTTTCAGCTCTAGGGCAATGTAGCTCACCCAGTGCAGAAGTTCTACTTCAGCCAGATCAGGCCTGCAAAGAAACTGCATTTCAAATGCCTTTGTAGGAGATGTTCCCGGTAGGCTGTAAGAGCACTGTGCAGAGCGAGTTGTTTCTTAGCTTCCCAAAGAGCTGGAAGCAAGATGCTTTAGGGCCCAGCTCGCTCTTTTGAAAGAAGCCTGCACGTTGTGCGTTTCAGCTCTAGGGCAATGTAGCACACGCTGAGGAGAAGTTCTACTCCAGCCAGATCAGGCCTGCAAAGAAACTGCGTTTCACAGGCCTTTGTAAGAGATGTTCCCGGTAGGCTGTAAGAGCACTGTGCAGAGCGAGTTGTTTCTTAGCTTCCCAAAGAGCTGGAAGCAAGATGCTTTGGGGCCCAACACGCCCTTTGGAAAGAAGCCTGCACGTTGTGCCTTTCAGCTCAAGGGCAATGTAGCACACCCCGAGCAGAAGTTCTACTTCAGCTAGGTCAGGCCTGTAAAGAAACTGCGTTTCACAGGCCTTTGTAAGAGATGTTGCCGGTAGGCTGTTAGAGCACTGTGCAGAGCGAGTTGTTTCTTAGCTTCCCAAAGAGCTGGAAGCAAGATGCTTTGGGGCCCAACTCGCCCTTTGGAAAGACCCTGACCGTTGTGCCTTTCAGCTCTAGGGCAATGTAGCACACCGAGAGCAGAAGTTCTACTTCAGCAAGATCAGGCCTGCAAAGAAACTGCATTTCAAAGGCCTTTGTAAGAGATGTTCCCGGTAGGCTGTAAGAGCACTGTGCAGAGCGAGTTGTTTCTTAGCTTCCCAAAGAGCTGGAAGCAAGATGCTTTGGGGCCCAACTCGCACTTTGGAAAGAAGCCTGCACGTTGTGCCTTTCAGCTCTAGGGTAATGTAGCACACGCAGAGCACATGTTCTACTTCAGCCAGATGAGGCCTGCAAAGAAACTGCGTTTCACAGAGCTTTGTAAGAGATGTTCCCGGTAGGCTGTAAGAGCACTGTGCAGAGCGAGTTGTTTCTTAGCTTCCCAAAGACCTGGAAGCAAGATGCTTTGGGTCCCAACTCGCCCTTTGGAAAGAAGCCTGTACGTTGTGCCTTTCAGCTCTAGGGCAATGGAGCTCACCTAGAGCAGAAGTTCTACTTCAGCCAGATCAGGCCTGCAAAGAAACTGCGTTTCACAGGCCTGTGTAAGAGATGTTCCCAGTAGGCTGTAAGTGCACTCTGCAGAGCGAGCTGTTTCTTAGCATCCCAAAGAGCTGGAAGCAAGATGCTTTGGGGCCCAACTCGCCCTTTGGAAAGAAGCCTGCATGTTGTGCCTTTCAGCTCTAGGGCAATGGAGCTCACCCTGAGCAGAAGTTCTACTTCAGCCAGATCAGGCCTGCAAAGAAACTGCGTTTCACAGGCCTTTGTAAGAGATGTTCCCGGTGGGCTGTAAGAGCACTGTGCAGAGCGAGTTGTTTCTTAGCTTCCCAAAGAGCTGGAAGCAAGATGCTTTGGGGCCGAACTCGCCCTTTGGAAAGAAGCCTGCACGTTGTGCCTTTGAGCTGCAGGGCAATGTAACACACGCAGAGCAGAAGTTCTACTTCAGCCAGATCAGGCCTGCAAAGAAACTGCGTTTCACAGTCCTTTGTAAGAGATGTTCCCGGTAGGCTGTAAGAGCACTGTGCAGAGCGAGTTGTTTCTTAGCTTCCCAAAGAGCTGGAAGCAAGATGCTTTGGGGCCCAACTCGCCCTTTGCAAAGAAGCCTGCACGTTGTGCCTTTCAGCTCTAGGGCAATGTAGCTCACCCAGAGCAGAAGTTCTACTTCAGCCAGATCGGGCCTGCAAAGAAACTGCATTTCAAAGGCCTTTGTAAGAGATGTTCCCGGTAGGCTGTAAGAGCACTGTGCAGAGCGAGTTGTTTCTTAGCTTCCCAAAGAGCTGGAAGCAAGATGCTTTAGGGTCCAGCTCGCTCTTTTGAAAGAAGCCTGCACGTTGTGCGTTTCAGCTCTAGGGCAATGTAGCACACGCCTAGGAGAAGTTCTACTCCAGCCAGATCAGGCCTGCAAAGAAACTGCGTTTCACAGGCCTTTGTAAGAGATGTTCCCGGTAGGCTGTAAGAGCACTGTGCAGAGCGAGTTGTTTCTTAGCTTCCCAAAGAGCTGGAAGCAAGATGCTTTGGGGCCCAATTCGCCCTTCGGAGAAAAGGCTGAACGTTGTGCCTTTCAGCTCAAGGGCAATGTAGCACACCCCGAGCAGAAGTTCTACTTCAGCCAGATCAGGCCTGTAAAGAAACTGCGTTTCACAGGCCTTTGTAAGAGATGTTCCCGGTAGGCTGTAAGAGCACTGTGCAGAGCGAGTTGTTTCTTAGCTTCCCAAAGAGCTGCAAGCAAGATGCTTTGGGGCCCAACTCGCCCTTTGGAAAGACCCTGACCGTTGTGCCTTTCAGCTCTAAGGCAATGTAGCACACCCAGAGCAGAAGTTCTACTTCAGCCACATCAGGCCTGCAAAAAACTGCGTTTCACAGGCCTTTGTAAGAGATGTTGCCGGTAGGCTGTAAGAGCACTGTGCAGAGCGAGTTGTTTCTTAGCTTCCCAAAGAGCTGGAAGCAAGATGCTTTGGGGCCCAACTCGCCCTTTGCAAAGAAGCCTGTACATTGTGCCTTTCAGCTCTAGGGCAATGGAGCTCACCCAGAGCAGAAGTTCTACTTCAGCGAGATCAGGCCTGCAAAGAAACTGCATTTCACAGGCCTTTGTAAGAGATGTTCCCGGTAGGCTGTAAGAGCACTGTGCAGAGCGAGTTTTTTCTTAGCTTCCCAAAGAGCTGGAAGCAAGATGCTTTAGGGCCCAGCTCGCTCTTTGGAAAGAAGCCTGCACGTTGTGCGTTTCAGCTCTAGGGCAATGTAGCACACGCCGAGGAGAAGTTCTACTTCAGCCAGATCAGGCCTGCAAAGAAACTGCGTTTCACAGGACTTTGTAAGAGATGTTCCCGGTAGGCTGTAAGAGCACTGTGCAGAGCGAGTTGTTTCTTAGCTTCCCAAAGAGCTGGAAGCAAGATGGTATTGGGCCCAACTCGGCCTTTGGAAAGAAGCCTGCACGTTGGGCCTTTCAGCTCTAGGGCAATGGAGCTCACCCAGAGCAGAAGTTCTACTTCAGCCAGATCAGGCCTGCAAAGAAACTGCGTTTCACAGGCCTTTGTAAGAGATGTTCCCGGTAGGCTGTAAGAGCACGGTGCAGAGCGAGTTGTTTCTTAGCTACCCAAAGAGCTGGAAGCAAGATGCTTTGGGGCCCAACTCGCCCTTTGGAAAGAAGCCTGCACGTTGTGCCTTTCATCTCTAGGGTAATGTAGCGCACGCAGAGCACATGTTCTACTTCAGCCAGATGAGGCCTGCAAAGAAACTGCGTTTCACAGAGCTTTGTAAGAGATGTTCTCGGTAGGCTGTAAGAGCACTGTGCAGAGCAAGTTGTTTCTTAGCTTCCCAAAGAGCTGGAAGCAAGATGCTTTATGGCCCAATTCGCCCTTTGCAAAGAAGCCTGTACGTTGTGCCTTTCAGCTCTACGGCAATGGAGCTCACCCTGAGCAGAAGTTCTACTTCAGCCAGATCAGGCCTGCAAAGAAACTGCGTTTCACAGGCCTTTGTAAGAGATGTTCCCGGTGGGCTGTAAGAGCACTGTGCAGAGCGAGTTGTTTCTTAGCTTCCCAAAGAGCTGGAAGCAAGATGCTTTGGGGACGAACTCGCCCTTTGGAAAGAAGCCTGCACGTTGTGCCTTTGAGCTGCAGGGCAATGGAGCACACCCAGAGCAGAAGTTCTACTTCAGCCAGATCAGGCCTGCAAAGAAACTGCGTTTCACAGTCCTTTGTAAGAGATGTTCCCGGTAGGCTGTAAGAGCACTGTGCAGAGCGAGTTGTTTCTTAGCTTCCCAAAGAGCTGGAAGCAAGATGCTTTGGGGCCCAACTCGCCCTTTGCAAAGAAGCCTGCACGTTGTGCCTTTCAGCTCTAGGGCAATGTAGCTCACCCAGAGCAGAAGTTCTACTTCAGCCAGATCGGGCCTGCAAAGAAACTGCATTTCACAGGCCTTTGTAAGAGATGTTCCCGGTAGGCTGTAAGAGCACTGTGCAGAGCGAGTTGTTTCTTAGCTTCCCAAAGAGCTGGAAGCAAGATGCTTTAGGGCCCAGCTCGCTCTTTTGAAAGAAGCCTGCACGTTGTGCGTTTCAGCTCTAGGGCAATGTAGCAGACGCCGAGGAGAAGTTCTTTCCAGCCAGATCAGGCCTGCAAAGAAACTGCGTTTCACAGGCCTTTGCAAGAGACGTTCCCGGTAGGCTGTAAGAGCACTGTGCAGAGCGAGTTGTTTCTTAGCTTCCCAAAGAGCTGGAAGCAAGATGCTTTGGGGCCCAACTCGCCCTTTGGAAAGAAGGCTGCACGTTGTGCCTTTCAGCTCAAGGGCAATGTAGCACACCCCGAGCAGAAGTTCTACTTCAGCTAGGTCAGGCCTGTAAAGAAACTGCGTTTCATAGGCCTTTGTAAGAGATGTTGCCGGTAGGCTGTTAGAGCACTGTGCAGAGCGAGTTGTTTCTTAGCTTCCCAAAGAGCTGGAAGCAAGATGCTTTGGGGCCCAACTCGCCCTTTGGAAAGACCCTGACCGTTGTGCCTTTCAGCTCTAGGGCAATGTAGCACACCCAGAGCAGAAGTTCTACTTCAGCCACATCAGGCCTGCAAAAAACTGCGTTTCACAGGCCTTTGTAAGAGATGTTCCCGGTAGGCTGTAAGAGCACTGTGCAGAGCGAGTTGTTTCTTAGCTTCCCAAAGAGCTGGAAGCAAGATGCTTTGGGGCCCAACTCGCCCTTTGCAAAGAAGCCTGTACATAGTGACTTTCAGCTCTAGGGCAATGGAGCTCACGCAGAGCAGAAGTTCTACTTCAGCCAGATCAGGCCTGCAAAGAAACTGCGTTTCACAGGCCTTTGTAAGAGATGTTCCCGGTAGGCTGTAAGAGCACTGTGCAGAGCGAGTTGTTTCTTAGCTTCCCAAAGAGCTGGAAGCAAGATGCTTTAGGGCCCAGCTCGCTCTTTTGAAAGAAGCCTGCACGTTGTGCGTTTCAGCTCTAGAGCAATGTAGCACACGCCGAGGAGAAGTTCTACTTCAGCCAGATCAGGCCTGCAAAGAAACTGCGTTTCTCAGGCCTTTGTAAGAGATGTTGCCGGTAGGCTGTTAGAGCACTGTGCAGAGCGAGTTGTTTCTTAGCTTCCCAAAGAGCTGGAAGCAAGATGCTTTGGGGCCCAACTCGCCCTTTGGAAAGACCCTGACCGTTGTGCCTTTCAGCTCTAGGGCAATGTGGCACACCGAGAGCAGAAGTTCTACTTCAGCCAGATCAGGCCTGCAAAGAAACTGCATTTCAAAGGCCTTTGTAAGAGATGTTCCCGGTAGGCTGTAAGAGCACTGTGCAGAGCGAGTTGTTTCTTAGCTTCCCAAAGAGCTGGAAGCAAGATGCTTTGGGGCCCAACTCGCCCTTTGGAAAGAAGCCTGCATGTTGTGCCTTTCAGCTCTAGGGCAATGGAGCTCACCCTGAGCAGAAGTTCTACTTCAGCCAGATCAGGCCTGCAAAGAAACTGCGTTTCACAGGCCTTTGTAAGAGATGTTCCTGGTGGGCTGTAAGAGCACTGTGCAGAGCGAGTTGTTTCTTAGCTTCCCAAAGAGCTGGAAGCAAGATGCTTTGGGGACGAACTCGCCCTTTGGAAAGAAGCCTGCACGTTGTGCCTTTGAGCTGCAGGGCAATGGAGCACACCCAGAGCAGAAGTTCTACTTCAGCCAGATCAGGCCTGCAAAGAAACTGCGTTTCACAGTCCTTTGTAAGAGATGTTCCCGGTAGGCTGTAAGAGCACTGTGCAGAGCGAGTTGTTTCTTAGCTTCCCAAAGAGCTGGAAGCAAGATGCTTTGGGGCCCAACTCGCCCTTTGCAAAGAAGCCTGCACGTTGTGCCTTTCAGCTCTAGGGCAATGTAGCTCACCCAGAGCAGAAGTTCTACTTCAGCCAGATCGGGCCTGCAAAGAAACTGCATTTCAAAGGCCTTTGTAAGAGATGTTCCCGGTAGGCTGTAAGAGCACTGTGCAGAGCGAGTTGTTTCTTAGCTTCCCAAAGAGCTGGAAGCAAGATGCTTTAGGGCCCAGCTCGCTCTTTTGAAAGAAGCCTGCACGTTGTGCGTTTCAGCTCTAGGGCAATGTAGCACACGCTGAGGAGAAGTTCTACTCCAGCCAGATCAGGCCTGCAAAGAAACTGCGTTTCACAGGCCTTTGTAAGAGATGTTCCCGGTAGGCTGTAAGAGCACTGTGCAGAGCGAGTTGTTTCTTAGCTTCCCAAAGAGCTGGAAGCAAGATGCTTTGGGGCCCAAATCGCCCTTTGGAGAAAAGGCTGAACGTTGTGCCTTTCAGCTCAAGGGCAATGTAGCACACCCCGAGCAGAAGTTCTACTTCAGCTAGGTCAGGCCTGTAAAGAAACTGCGTTTCACAGGCCTTTGTAAGAGATGTTCCCGGTAGGCTGTTAGAGCACTGTGCAGAGCGAGTTGTTTCTTAGCTTCCCAAAGAGCTGCAAGCAAGATGCTTTGGGGCCCAACTCGCCCTTTCGAAAGACCCTGACCGTTGTGCCTTTCAGCTCTAGGGCAATGTAGCACACCCAGAGCAGAAGTTCTACTTCAGCCACATCAGGCCTGCAAAAAACTGCGTTTCACAGGCCTTTGTAAGAGATGTTGCCGGTAGGCTGTAAGAGCACTGTGCAGAGCGAGTTGTTTCTTAGCTTCCCAAAGAGCTGGAAGCAAGATGCTTTGGGGCCCAACTCGCCCTTTGCAAAGAAGCCTGTACATTGTGCCTTTCAGCTCTAGGGCAATGGAGCTCACCCAGAGCAGAAGTTCTACTTCAGCGAGATCAGGCCTGCAAAGAAACTGCATTTCACAGGCCTTTGTAAGAGATGTTCCCGGTAGGCTGTAAGAGCACTGTGCAGAGCGAGTTTTTTCTTAGCTTCCCAAAGAGCTGGAAGCAAGATGCTTTAGGGCCCAGCTCGCTCTTTTGAAAGAAGCCTGCACGTTGTGCGTTTCAGCTCTAGGGCAATGTAGCAGTTGCCGAGGAGAAGTTCTTTCCAGCCAGATCAGGCCTGCAAAGAAACTGCGTTTCACAGGCCTTTGCAAGAGACGTTCCCGGTAGGCTGTAAGAGCACTGTGCAGAGCGAGTTGTTTCTTAGCTTCCCAAAGAGCTGGAAGCAAGATGCTTTGGGGCCCAACTCGCCCTTTGGAAAGAAGCCTGCACGTTTTTCCTTTCAGCTCTAGGGCAATGTAGCACACCCAGAGCAGAAATTCGTACTTCAGCCAGATCATGCCTGCAAAGAAAGTGCGTTTCTTAGGCGTTTGTAAGAGATGTTCCCGGTAGGCTGTAAGAGCACTGTGCAGAGCGAGTTGTTTCTTAGCTTCCCAAAGAGCTGGAAGCAAGATGGTATTGGGCCCAACTCGGCCTTTGGAAAGAAGCCTGCACGTTGGGTCTTTCAGCTCTAGGGCAATGGAGCTCACCCAGAGCAGAAGTTCTACTTCAGCCAGATCAGGCCTGCAAAGAAACTGCGTTTCACAGGCCTTTGTAAGAGATGTTCTTGGTAGGCTGTAAGAGCACGGTGCAGAGCGAGTTGTTTCTTAGCTACCCAAAGAGCTGGAAGCAAGATGCTTTGGGGCCCAACTCGCCCTTTGGAAAGACCCTGACCGTTGTGCCTTTCAGCTCTAGGGCAATGTAGCACACCCAGAGCAGAAGTTCTACTTCAGCCACATCAGGCCTGCAAAAAACTGCGTTTCACAGGCCTTTGTAAGAGATGTTGCCGGTAGGCTGTAAGAGCACTGTGCAGAGCGAGTTGTTTCTTAGCTTCCCAAAGAGCTGGAAGCAAGATGCTTTGGGGCCCAACTCGCCCTTTGCAAAGAAGCCTGTACATTGCGCCTTTCAGCTCTAGGGCAATGGAGCTCACCCAGAGCAGAAGTTCTACTTCAGCCAGATCAGGCCTGCAAAGAAACTGCATTTCACAGGCCTTTGTAAGAGATGTTCCCGGTAGGCTGTAAGAGCACTGTGCAGAGCGAGTTGTTTCTTAGCTTCCCAAAGAGCTGGAAGCAAGATGCTTTAGGGCCCAGCTCGCTCTTTTGAAAGAAGCCTGCACGTTGTGCGTTTCAGCTCTAGGGCAATGTAGCACACGCCGAGGAGAAGTTCTACTTCAGCCAGATCAGGCCTGCAAAGAAACTGCGTTTCACAGGCCTTTGTAAGAGATTTTGCCGGTAGGCTGTAAGAGCACTGTGCAGAGCGAGTTGTTTCTTAGCTTCCCAAAGAGCTGGAAGCAAAATGGTTTGGGGCCCAACTCGCCCTTTGGAAAGAAGCCTGCATGTTGTGCCTTTCATCTCTAGGGCACTGGAGCTCACCCAGAGCAGATGTTCTACTTCAGCCAGATCAGGCCTGAAAAGAAACTGCGTTTCACAGGCCTTTGTAAGAGATGTTCCCGGTAGGCTGTAAGAGCACTGTGCAGAGCGAGCTGTTTCTTAGCTTCCCAAAGAGCTGGAAGCAAGATGGTTTGGTGCCCAACTCGCCCTTTGGAAAGAAGCCTGCATGTTGTGCCTTTCAGCTCTAGGGCAATGGAGCTCACCCAGAGCAGAAGTTCTACTTCAGCCAGATCAGGACTGCAAAGAAACTGCGTTTCATAGCCTTTGTAAGAGATGTTCCCGGTAGGCTGTAAGAGCACTGTGTAGAGCGAGTTGTTTCTTAGCTTCCCAAAGAGCTGGAAGCAAGATGCTTTGGGGCCCAACTCGCCCTTTGGAAAGAAGCCTGCACTTGTGCCTTTCAGCTGCAGCGCAATGGAGCACACCCAGAGCAGAAGTTCTACTTCAGCCAGATCAGGCCTGCAAAGAAACTGCGTTTCACAGGCCTTTGTAAGTGATGTTCCCGGTAGGCTGTAAGAGCACTGTGCAGAGCGAGTTGTTTCTTAGCTTCCGAAAGAGCTGGAAGCAAGATGCTTTGGGTCCCAAATCGCCCTTTGGAAAGAAGCCTGCACGTTGTGCCTTTCAGCTCTAGGGCAATGTAGCACACGCAGAGCAGAAGTTCTAATTCAGCCAGATCAGGCCTGCAAAGAAACTGCGTTTCACAGGCCTTTGTAAGAGATGTTCCCCAGTAGGCTGTAAGAGCACTGTGCAGAGCGAGCTGTTTCTTAGCTTCCCAAAGAGCTGGAAGCAAGATGCTTTGCGGGCCAACTCGCCCTTTGGAAAGAAGCCTGCATGTTGTGCCTTTCAGCTCTAGGGCAATGGAGCTCACCCTGAGCAGAAGTTCTACTTCAGCCAGATCAGGCCTGCAAAGAAACTGCGTTTCACAGGCCTTTGTAAGAGATGTTCCCGGTGGGCTGTAAGAGCACTGTGCAGAGCGAGTTGTTTCTTAGCTTCCCAAAGAGCTGGAAGCAAGATGCTTTGGGGCCGAACTCGCCCTTTGGAAAGAAGCCTGCACGTTGTGCCTTTGAGCTGCAGGGCAATGGAGCACACCCAGAGCAGAAGTTCTACTTCAGCCAGATCTGGCCTGCAAAGAAACTGCGTTTCACAGTCCTTTGTAAGAGATGTTCCCGGTAGGCTGTAAGAGCACTGTGCAGAGCGAGTTGTTTCTTAGCTTCCCAAAGAGCTGGAAGCAAGATGCTTTGGGGCCCAACTCGCCCTTTGCAAAGAAGCCTGCACGTTGTGCCTTTCAGCTCTAGGGCAATGTAGCTCACCCAGAGCAGAAGTTCTACTTGAGCCAGATCGGGCGTGCAAAGAAACTGCATTTCAAAGGCCTTTGTAAGAGATCTTCCCGGTAGGCTGTAAGAGCACTGTGCAGAGCGAGTTGTTTCTTAGCTTCCCAAAGAGCTGGAAGCAAGATGCTTTAGGGCCCAGCTCGCTCTTTGGAGAAGAAGCCTGCACGTTGTGCGTTTCAGCTCTAGGGCAATGTAGCACACGCTGAGGAGAAGTTCTACTTCAGCCAGATCAGGCCTGTAAAGAAACTGCGTTTCACAGGCCTTTGTAAGAGATGTTCCCGGTAGGCTGTAAGAGCACTGTGCAGAGCGAGTTGTTTCTTAGCTTCCCAAAGAGCTGGAAGCAAGATGCTTTGGGGCCCAACTCGCCCTTTGGAGAAAAGGCTGCATGTTGTGCCTTTCAGCTCAAGGGCAATGTAGCACACCCCGAGCAGAAGTTCTACTTCAGCTAGGTCAGGCCTGTAAAGAAACTGCGTTT
The DNA here is from genome assembly GCF_037783145.1 of Equus przewalskii. Classification (NCBI taxonomy): domain Eukaryota; kingdom Metazoa; phylum Chordata; class Mammalia; order Perissodactyla; family Equidae; genus Equus; species Equus przewalskii. The sequence goes on from NW_027227945.1 coordinate 61,980, forward strand.
CACAGGCCTTTGTAAGAGATGTTCCCGGTAGGCTGTTAGAGCACTGTGCAGAGCGAGTTGTTTCTTAGCTTCCCAAAGAGCTGCAAGCAAGTTGCTTTGGGGCCCAACTCGCCCTTTGGAAAGACCCTGACCGTTGTGCCTTTCAGCTCTTGGGCAATGTAGCACACCCAGAGCAGAAGTTCTACTTCAGCCACATCAGGCCTGCAAAAAACTGCGTTTCACAGGCCTTTGTAAGAGATGTTGCCGGTAGGCTGTAAGAGCACTGTGCAGAGCGAGTTGTTTCTTAGCTTCCCAAAGAGCTGGAAGCAAGATGCTTTGGGGCCCAACTCGCCCTTTGCAAAGAAGCCTGTACATTGTGCCTTTCAGCTCTAGGGCAATGGAGCTCACCCAGAGCAGAAGTCCTACTTCAGCGAGATCAGGCCTGCAAAGAAACTGCATTTCACAGGCCTTTGTAAGAGATGTTCCCGGTAGGCTGTAAGAGCACTGTGCAGAGCGAGTTTTTTCTTAGCTTCCCAAAGAGCTGGAAGCAAGATGCTTTAGGGCACAGCTCGCTCTTTGGAAAGAAGCCTGCACGTTGTGCGTTTCAGCTCTAGGGCAATGTAGCACACGCCGAGGAGAAGTTCTACTTCAGCCAGATCAGGCCTGCAAAGAAACTGCGTTTCACAGGCCTTTGTAAGAGATGTTCCCGGAAGGCTGTAAGAGCACTGTGCAGAGCGAGTTGTTTCTTAGCTACCCAAAGAGCTGGAAGCAAGATGCTTTGGGGCCCAACTCGCCCTTTGGAAAGAAGCCTGCACGTTGTGCCTATCAGCTCTAGGGTAATGTAGCGCACGCAGAACACATGTTCTACTTCAGCCAGATGAGGCCTGCAAAGAAACTGCGTTTCACAGAGCTTTGTAAGAGATGTTCTCGGTAGGCTGTAAGAGCACTGTGCAGAGCAAGTTGTTTCTTAGCTTCCCAAAGAGCTGGAAGCAAGATGCTTTATGGCCCAACTCGCCCTTTGCAAAGAAGCCTGCACGTTGTGCCTTTCAGCTCTAGGGCAATGTAGCTCACCCAGAGCAGAAGTTCTACTTCAGCCAGCTCAGGCCTGCAAAGAAACTGCATTTCAAAGGCCTTTGTAAGAGATGTTCCCGGTAGGCTGTAAGAGCACTGTGCAGAGCGAGTTGTTTCTTAGCTTCCCAAAGAGCTGGAAGCAAGATGCTTTAGGGCCCAGCTCGCTCTTTTGAAAGAAGCCTGCACGTTGTGCGTTTCAGCTCTAGGGCAATGTAGCAGACGCCGAGGAGAAGTTCTACTCCAGCCAGATCAGGCCTGCAAAGAAACTGCGTTTCACAGGCCATTGCAAGAGACGTTCCCGGTAGGCTGTAAGAGCACTGTGCAGAGCGAGTTGTTTCTTAGCTTCCCAAAGAGCTGGAAGCAAGATGCTTTGGGGCCCAACTCGCCCTTTGGAAAGAAGGCTGCACGTTGTGCCTTTCAGCTCAAGGGCAATGTAGCACACCCCGAGCAGAAGTTCTACTTCAGCTAGGTCAGGCCTGTAAAGAAACTGCGTTTCACAGGCCTTTGTAAGAGATGTTGCCGGTAGGCTGTTAGAGCACTGTGCAGAGCGAGTTGTTTCTTAGCTTCCCAAAGAGCTGGAAGCAAAATGGTTTGGGGCCCAACTCGCCCTTTGGAAAGAAGCCTGCACGTTGTGCCTTTCAGCTCTAGGGCACTGGAGCTCACCCAGAGCAGAAGTTCTACTTCAGCCAGATCATGCCTGCAAAGAAACTGCATTTCATAGGCCTTTGTAAGAGATGTTCCCGGTAGGCTGTAAGAGCACTGTGCAGAGCGAGTTGTTTCTTAGCTTCCCAAAGACCTGGAAGCAAGATGCTTTGGGTCCCAACTCGCCCTTTGGAAAGAAGCCTGTACGTTGTTCCTTTCAGCTCTAGGGCAATGGAGCTCACCCAGAGCAGAAGTTCTACTTCAGCCAGATCAGGCCTGCAAAGAAACTGCGTTTCACAGGCCTGTGTAAGAGATGTTCCCAGTAGGCTGTAAGTGCAGTGTGCAGAGCGAGCTGTTTCTTAGCATCCCAAAGAGCTGGAAGCAAGATGCTTTGGGGCCCAACTCGCCCTTTGGAAAGAAGCCTGCATGTTGTGCCTGTCAGCTCTAGGGCAATGGAGCTCACCCTGAGCAGAAGTTCTACTTCAGCCAGATCAGGCCTGCAAAGAAACTGCGTTTCACAGGCCATTGTAAGAGATGTTCCCGGTAGGCTGTAAGAGCACTGTGCAGAGCGAGTTGTTTCTTAGCTTCCCAAAGAGCTGGAAGCAAGATGCTTTGGGGCCGAACTCGCCCTTTGGAAAGAAGCCTGCACGTTGTGCCTTTGAGCTGCAGGGCAATGTAGCACACGCAGAGCAGAAGTTCTACTTCACCCAGATCAGGCCTGCAAAGAAACTGCGTTTCACAGGCCTTTGTAAGAGATGTTCCCGGTAGGCTGTAAGAGCACTGTGCAGAGCGAGTTGTTTCTTAGCTTCCCAAAGAGCTGGAAGCAAGATGCTTTGGGGCCCAACTCGCCCTTTGGAAAGAAGCCTGACCGTTGTGCCTTTCAGCTCTAGGCAATGTAGCACACCGAGAGCAGAAGTTCTACCTCAGCCAAATCAGGCCTTCATAGAAACTGCGTTTCACAGGCCTTTGTAAGAGATGTTGCCGGTAGGCTGTAAGAGCAGTGTGCAGAGCGAGTTGTTTCTTAGCTTCCCAAAGAGCTGGAAGCAAGATGCTTTAGGGCCCAGCTCGCTCTTTGGAAAGAAGCCTGCACGTTGTGCGTTTCAGCTCTAGGGCAATGTAGCACACGCCCATGAGAAGTTCTACTTCAGCCAGATCATGCCTGCAAAGAAACTGCGTTTCACAGGCCTTTGTAAGAGATGTTCCCGGTAGGCTGTAAGAGCACTGTGCAGAGCGAGTTGTTTCTTAGCTTCCCAAAGAGCTGGAAGCAAGATGGTATTGGGCCCAACTCGGCCTTTGGAAAGAAGCCTGCACGTTGGGCCTTTCAGCTCTAGGGCAATGGAGCTCACCCAGAGCAGAAGTTCTACTTCAGCCAGATCAGGCCTGCAAAGAAACTGCGTTTCACAGGCCTTTGTAAGAGATGTTCTCGGTAGGCTGTAAGAGCACGGTGCAGAGCGAGTTGTTTCTTAGCTACCCAAAGAGCTGGAAGCAAGATGCTTTGGGGCCCAACTCGGCCTTTGGAAAGAAGCCTGCACGTTGTGCCTTACAGCTCTAGGGTAATGTAGCGCACGCAGAGCACATGTTCTACTTCAGCCAGGTGAGGCCTGCAAAGAAACTGCGTTTCACAGAGCTTAGTAAGAGATGTTCCCGGTAGGCTGTAAGAGCACTGTGCAGAGCGAGTTGTTTCTTAGCTTCCCAAAGAGCTGGAAGCAAGATGCTTTGGGGCCCAACTCGCCCTTTGCAAAGTTGCCTGTACGTTGTGCCTTTCAGCTCTAGGGCAATGTAGCTCACCCAGAGCAGAAGTTCTACTTCAGCCAGATCAGGCCTGCAAAGAAACTGCATTTCAAAGGCCTTTGTAAGAGATGTTCCCGGTAGGTTGTAAGAGCACTGTGTAGAGCGAGTTGTTTCTTAGCTTCCCAAAGAGCTGGAAGCAAGATGCTTTAGGGCCCAGCTCGCTCTTTTGAAAGAAGCCTGCATGTTGTGCGTTTCAGCTCTAGGGCAATGTAGCACACGCCGAGGAGAAGTTCTACTCCAGCCAGATCAGGCCTGCAAAGAAACTGCGTTTCACAGGCCTTTGTAAGAGATGTTCCCGGTAGGCACTAAGAGCACTGTGCAGAGCGAGTTGTTTCTTAGCTTCCCAAAGAGCTGGAAGCAAGATGGTTTGGGGCCCAACTCGCCCTTTGGAGAAAAGGCTGTGCGTTGTGCCTTTCAGCTCAAGGGCAATGTAGCACACCCCGAGCAGAAGTTATACTTCAGCTAGGTCAGGCCTGTAAAGAAACTGCGTTTCACAGGCCTTTGTAAGAGATGTTCCCGGTAGGCTGTTAGAGCACTGTGCAGAGCGAGTTGTTTCTTAGCTTCCCAAAGAGCTGCAAGCAAGATGCTTTGAGGCCCAACTCGCCCTTTAGAAAGAAGTTTGCACATTGTCCCTTTCAGCTCTAGGGCAATGGAGCACACCGAGAGCAGAAGTTCTACTTCAGCCAGATCAGGCCTGCAAAGAAACTGCGTTTCGCTGGCCTTCGTAAGAGATGTTCCCGGTAGGCTGTAAGAGCACTGTGCAGAGCGAGTTGTTTCTTAGCTTCCCAAAGTGCTGGAAGCAAGATGCTTTGGGGCCCAACTCGCCCTTTGGAAAGAAGCCTGCACGTTGTGCCTTTCAGCTCTAGGGTAATGTAGCACATGCAGAGCACATGTTCTACTTCAGCCAGATGAGGCCTGCAAAGGAACTGCGTTTCACAGAACTTTGTAAGAGATGTTCCCGGTAGGTTGTAAGAGCACTGTGCAGAGCGACCTGTTTCTTAGCTTCCCAAAGAGCTGGAAGCAAAATGGTTTGGGGCCAGACTCGCCCTTTGGAAAGAAGCCTGCATGTTGTGCCTTTCATCTCTAGGCCACTGGAGCTCACCCAGAGCAGAAGTACTACTTCAGCCACATCAGGCCTGCAAAGAAACTGCGTTTCACAGGCCTTTGTAAGAGATGTTCTCGGTAGGCTGTAAGAGCACGGTGCAGAGCGAGTTGTTTCTTAGCTACCCAAAGAGCTGGAAGCAAGATGCTTTGGGGCCCAACTCGGCCTTTGGAAAGAAGCCTGCACGTTGTGCCTTACAGCTCTAGGGTAATGTAGCGCACGCAGAGCACATGTTCTACTTCAGCCAGATGAGGCCTGCAAAGAAACTGCGTTTCACAGAGCTTAGTAAGAGATGTTCCCGGTAGGCTGTAAGAGCACTGTGCAGAGCGAGTTGTTTCTTAGCTTCCCAAAGAGCTGGAAGCAAGATGCTTTGGGGCCCAACTCGCCCTTTGCAAAGTTGCCTGTACGTTGTGCCTTTCAGCTCTAGGGCAATGTAGCTCACCCAGAGCAGAAGTTCTACTTCAGCCAGATCAGGCCTGCAAAGAAACTGCATTTCAAAGGCCTTTGTAAGAGATGTTCCCGGTAGGTTGTAAGAGCACTGTGTAGAGCGAGTTGTTTCTTAGCTTCCCAAAGAGCTGGAAGCAAGATGCTTTAGGGCCCAGCTCGCTCTTTTGAAAGAAGCCTGCATGTTGTGCGTTTCAGCTCTAGGGCAATGTAGCACACGCCGAGGAGAAGTTCTACTCCAGCCAGATCAGGCCTGCAAAGAAACTGCGTTTCACAGGCCTTTGTAAGAGATGTTCCCGGTAGGCACTAAGAGCACTGTGCAGAGCGAGTTGTTTCTTAGCTTCCCAAAGAGCTGGAAGCAAGATGGTTTGGGGCCCAACTCGCCCTTTGGAGAAAAGGCTGTGCGTTGTGCCTTTCAGCTCAAGGGCAATGTAGCACACCCCGAGCAGAAGTTCTACTTCAGCTAGGTAAGGCCTGTAAAGAAACTGCGTTTCACAGGCCTTTGTAAGAGATGTTCCCGGTAGGCTGTTAGAGCACTGTGCAGAGCGAGTTGTTTCTTAGCTTCCCAAAGAGCTGCAAGCAAGATGCTTTGAGGCCCAACTCGCCCTTTGGAAAGACCCTGACCGTTGTGCCTTTCAGCTCTAGGGCAATGTAGCACACCCAGAGCAGAAGTTCTACTTCAGCCACATCAGGCCTGCAAAAAACTGCGTTTCACAGGCCTTTGTAAGAGATGTTGCCGGTAGGCTGTAAGAGCACTGTGCAGAGCGAGTTGTTTCTTAGCTTCCCAAAGAGCTGGAAGCAAGATGCTTTGGGGCCCAACTCGCCCTTTGGAAGGAAGCCTGCATGTTGTGCCTTTCAGCTCTAGGGCAATGGAGCTCACCCAGAGCAGAAGTTCTACTTCAGCCAGATCAGGCCTGCAAAGAAACTGCGTTTCGCAGGCCTTTGTAAGAGATGTTCCCGGTAGGCTGTAAGAGCACTGTGCAGAGCGAGTTGTTTCTTAGCTTCCCAAAGAGCTGGAAGCAAGATGCTTTGGGGCCCAACTCGTCCTTTGGATAGAAGCCTGCACCTTGTGCCTTTCAGCTGAAGGGCAATGTAGCACACCAGAGCAGAAGTTCTACTTCAGCCAGATCAGGCCTGCAAAGAAACTGCGTTTCACAGGCCTTTGTAAGAGATGTTCCCGGTAGGCTGTAAGAGCACTGTGCAGAGCGAGTTGTTTCTTAGCTTCCCAAAGAGATGGAAGCAAGATGCTTTGGGGCCCAACTCGCCCTTTGGAAAGAAGCCTGCACGTTGTGCCTTTCAGCTCTAGGCAATGTAGCACACCAAGAGCAGAAGTTCTACTTCAGCCAGATCAGGCCTGCAAAGAAACTGCGTTTCACAGGCCTTTGTAAGAGATGTTGCCGGTAGGCTGTAAGAGCACTGTGCAGAGCGAGTTGTTTCTTAGCTTCCCAAAGAGCTGGAAGCAAGATGCTTTGGGGCCCAACTCGCCGTTTGCAAAGAAGCCTGCACGTTGTGCCTTTCAGCTCTAGGGCAATGGAGCTCACCAAGAGCAGATGTTCTACTTCAGCCAGATCAGGCCTGCAAAGAAACTGCGTTTCACAGGCCTTTGTAAGAGATGTTCCCGGTAGGCTGTAAGAGCACTGTGCAGAGCGAGTTGTTTCTTAGCTTCCCAAAGAGCTGGAAGCAAGATGCTTTGGGGTCCAAATCACCCTTTGGAAAGAAGCCTGCACGCTTTGCCTTTCATCTCTAGGGCAATGTAGCACACGCAGAGCAGAAGTTCTACTTCAGCCAGATCAGGCCTGCAAAGAAAGTGCGTTTCACAGGCGTTTGTAAGAGATGTTCCCGGTAGGCTGTAAGAGCACTGTGCAGAGCGAGTTGTTTCTTAGCTTCCCAAAGTGCTGGAAGCAAGATGCTTTGCGGCCCAACTCGCCCTTTGGAAAGAAGGCTGCACGTTGTGCCTTTCATCTCGAGGGCAATGTAGCACACCCAGAGCAGAAGTTCTACTTCAGCTAGGTCAGGCCTGTAAAGAAACTGCGTTTCACAGGCCTTTGTAAGAGATGTTCCCGGTAGGCTGTAAGAGCACTGTGCAGAGTGAGTTGTTTCTTAGCTTCCCAAAGAGCTGGAAGCAAGATGCTTTGGGGCCTAACTCGCCCTTTGGAAAGAAGCCTGCACGTTGTGCCTTTCAGCTCTAGGGCAATGTAGCACACCCAGAGCAGAAGTTCTACTTCAGCCAGATCAGGCCTGCAAAGAAAGTGCGTATCACAGGCGTTTGTAAGAGATGTTCCCGGTAGGCTGTAAGAGCACTGTGCAGAGCGAGTTGTTTCTTAGCTTCCCAAA